>NW_019396233.1:50835-265316 GCF_000591075.1 Eurytemora carolleeae | reverse complement strand
ATTTAGGGTGGGTTAATTCCCCCCCCCCCTCCTTCATGATTTATGGTAAATATGTAAAATTACTGTAAACTTCGTTAAAAGATATCCAATGGTATCCTTGAAACCTTATTCTGATAAAAATGTGGAAGCTTAAGTCGATTTTTACTTTGAAAACTGTTTAATTATGCTAATTTCTCCATTGTTACTGAAGCAAGAAATGCTCATTTGCAGAGAAACCGCAAATGAAAATAAACAGTTTTTAAAACATGAAAATCTAGTTCATTCTTGAATAGACAAATTTTGTGATTCGCGGAAAAAATTAAAATTAAAAATATGTTTATATAATAAGCAAACAAAATCTAACCATATTTCTTAGAAATCTATTCAAATATACAGAGTGTCCCAAAAACGATTCCTAAGATGCTGGAGCCCTTTTCACAATTTGTTGAAGCAATTTGCAACAATTGGTCTATAAGATGAATTCACGTTATTTATTTTTATTATTATTTTTCTCGCACTGCACTGCAATGCCTTATGACCTTCACTGTGTGCATTATATATTGGTTGCAATAAAGAAGAGAGAGAGATTTTTTTTTCAATGTAATCTCCTCCAAACTTATGTGACATGTGGAGGAATTAAATATATGTATTCCTGGTGTGGGATTTGACCTTATGTAGATGCAGGCCAGGGAGTATTCATTAACAAGGACCAGGAGTTGTTCCGCCTTTACATGCTTTGCAGAATGGTACTCCATTTAAAAAGAAATTTTAAATGTCGTCTTTTTCTCTATATTTCATCCCTTAATTATAGTTAAAGACATATTAAAAATACTTTAAAAGTCGGTTTTATTCTAATTTAGAAAACCACATTAAAAAAGACGACATTAAAAAAAGACTCTTTTACAAATTGAGTACCATTCTGCAAAGCATGTCATAGTGAGGCGTAACGTTCGATTCCTTCTCCATGGTATTAAATACTTCTTGGTTCAGGACCATGTCCAGCCTTTAAGACATTAATATCGAGATAAATGTGGTTCAACTACAGGGTGTCCAGCATTATATTAGATCGTTTATATCTCTAAATTGAGATTTAAGGTAATAATCAGAAAATTTAAATAGAATGTATCATTAAAAAAAATGTATATGACTTATATAAAAGTTTTCTTTCCGAAAATACCTGGTTTAATATGATATGCGACACTATGTAGGTTTGACTAGTTTGTATAGTAAGTGAAGTTTATTTCTTTTTAGATCGATATTTTAGCCTGTTTAAAGCATATTTTTTAGCTATATTCAATTTAGCTTTTTGCAACACTCCACCCAGTATATAAATGATTGTCAAAATATGTTTTTTACGCAATTTTCTGCTATTTTCAACGTGTAAATAACAGCCATTTTTTTTGCGTCCACGCCACTTTTTATCAAAGGAACTGTAGTGTTGAAAAGTGTAGAATTTCAGATAATTTGCTTTCCTGTTTCTGCTGCATAACTTCATCTGCAATATACCTTTTATCAAAAATACAATTTACTGATTTAGTTTTTAAGGATGCCACAAGCTAATTGGACATATAACTTCTAAAATGGAGGGTGACGAAATTACGCCGACATTTCTCTTTAACTCTCCTTTAAAAAAACATTTCTTGACTAAGGAAGGGTGTTGTGGGGGGGGGGAATTATATATATGAATATTCTCATAGTGTACAAGGGGACATGACAGAAGGGTGCGTTCCTACATATATATAAAACCTTGTGTCATTGTCTACAAGTAAATATATAATATCTATATATCTATACACAATGTTAAACATTTTTATGCCGGTGGGCCTGGGGGGAAGGGGGGGCAATCAGGGTTTAGGTTTTTACGGCCCTTTATCAGTTCTAACGAAACGAAATTTTGAAATAAACCTGTTTTTTTGAGAAAAATGGGATTTTTCTAGGAAATAGCATAGTTTTAATAACGTAGTAATCATTTATACAAGAATTTTATTTGTGTATTTTGATGCAAATCTGGACACATCACTACCACTATACATTGGACAAGTGACAGAATGGACATATTATACCACTACCAGTATACATTGGACAATGGACAGAATGGGCATATTATACCACTACCACTATACATTGGACAATGGACAGAATGGACATATTATACCACTACCACTATACATTGGACAAGTAACAGAATGGACATATTATACCACTACCACTATACATTGGACAAGTGACAGAATGGACATATTATACCACTACCAGTATACATTGGACAATGGACAGAATGGACATGTTATACCACTACCAGTATGCATTGGACAATGGACAGAATGGACATGTTATACCACTACCACTATACATTGGACAATGGACAGAATGGACATGTTATACCACTACCAGTACTACATTGGACAATGGACAGAAGGACATAGTATACCACTACCAGTACTACATTGGACAATGGACTGGATGGACATGTCATACCACTACCAGTACATATTGGACAATGGACAGAATGGACATGCTATACCCCTACCAGTATTACATTGGACAATGGACAGAATGGACATGTTATATGTCAGAAAATATGTCAAAACCTGAAAATCTCTCGACAAGGCAAAGCTGGGTTACCAAACTAACTTTTTTTTATTTCTCTCTATTAATTTATCACACTGTGGATGGAGCAACTGGGTTTTTGATTTGAGTGATGATAGATGGGTGTGTACGTGTTCTAAAAATATCATGATTCGTTTTCAGATTCAAGGTCTAATGGATATGGTCAGTTGGGGCAATTATTCCAGAATAAATCATAGTTGGTTATCCAGTATGCTATACATAAATCTATACCTAGGAGGATATGAACCCCCATATAGGTAAAATACATAGCAACCTGCTCCTGCAGTCTATATTAAGTATACGCATACAGTGGAAGTTATAAAAAAGAAGACAAGGAAGACGATATTCAAGCAATCTTATGTGTTTTTTTTATGATTATTAGAAAATAGTTTTGCTGTAGTAGGTTAGAAATTAACTTTTAAGATGAAATAAATTGAGCCTGTGCACTAGAAAACTGCTGTGTTTCATGATTATTGGTCGTCTTCCTATTCCAAAGTCCTCTTTATGTTTGATTGGATAAGGTCTACATTGTACGTAAAAGGGATACAGGCTACAATGTACATACACTTACTTCCTGCATACGCCTTATTTATAGTATTAATGACCTATCTAACTAGAACCACTGATAATTAGCCAAGATGACTTGTTCATTAAACTGATTAAATTGATAAATTTTAACATCCAGCTATGGTATACGGGGGGGGGCAAGCGGGTAGTACCCCCTTGGTCTTGTAGAGAGGGGTGGGTAGTGCCCCCTTGGTATTTCAGAGAGGAGGTGGGGTATTTTTCATAATCCATTTGATAATGAAACACTTCATGCACTACTAAAAGATTAAATGATTTTATATATCTATTTTATGTCCATAATTATACAAAAAGGGCTATTCTATTCTAATAACAATTTAAGCTTTTAACTGTTAATTTTCAAGCCGCAATTTTTTTTAATTATAAGCACAAGTTTTCGCGTAATTTTCTGTTTAAATTGGTGGATTTTCTATATCAGTTAATGTAAACTTTTTCAGACAACATTTTTTCAATTTCAACCAGCCGTAAACCTTCCCTGTTTTGGCTGTATACAAGCTAACAGATAGACAAATTAAATATACAATTATATATTTCTATATATTCTAAATTTAATTTCTGTTTATTAATTCTTGCCTTTGTTTAATCTTATTCTTTAATAAGAGTTTGGTTAACTTTAATTCATATTTTGATCAAATTTAAAGTAACATGGTTTATAAAAACAGTCTTACACAATTCATAGATTACCTGGTTTCCAGGTTTACAGTTTTACAGGTTTACAGGTTTACAAGTTTACAGATTTACAGGTTTACAGGTTTACAGTTTTACAGGTTAAAAAGTTTACAGGTTTACAAGTTGACAGGTTCACAGGTTTACAGGTTTACTGTTTTACAGGTTTACAGGTTTACAGGTTTGCAGATTTACAGGTTTACAGGTTTACAGGTTTGCAGGTTTACAGGTTTACAGGTTTACAGGTTTACAGGTTTACAGGTTTACAGGTTTACAGTTTTGCATGTTTACAGGTTTACAGGTTTACAGGTCTACAGTTTTACAGGTTTACAGTTTTACGAGTTTACATGTTATATTGTTTTATTGTAAAAGATTGCTGTAAATTATAGTAAATCATTTTTTAACTGAAAGATTGCATGTGCTTAAAATCTACTTTTACTAAATAAAATAGCTATAAGTAGCAAATATACGTGCAGTACAGTATTAAAAATTCTTAACACTGACAATGACAATGTTAGTCTTTTTTTAAAATAAATATGCATTAACATTTGATAGATAGATAGATAGATAAAGTTTATTGCTAAAATACATGTATCTATGTACAGAACGAATTTAACAGTACAAGTATAAGGCAATTAGGTGGAAAATAGCTCTTGGCTGTTTGATTATTTTTTCCACCTAATTTTAATAATAATAACAAAATATTTCAATTAAATAGATTTGAGGAGAACTATTGTAGTATACCTTAATGCTACGAAATGTAAATATAAGTGTTATAATGTCAGAATGGTATGCTGGAACGTAAACCCCTGTAAGAAAATGGAACAAGTCGATATAAAAACCCCTTTCAGAAAGCGTAAAAACCTCTCTCTGCATTGCGTTAAACGCTACGCAAAAAGACAAAAATGTGACGCAAGAAAGAGTAGATATTTCAGCTGTTTTGTGTTAGGTTTTGCTTCTTATAATTCAATATTAAGGATAAGAGAGAAAATTATGTTTTTAATTGAATTATTAATTGCTAATGTTTATTATTTAGTAATTATTTATCCTGTTATAAACATTACGAAAAGGCTTATTCAAAATAATTGTATCTACAAAAAAATTTAATTTGTTGTATCAAACTTAACATTAAGTATTTCAAAATCATAAACATTTACAATTTGTAAGTTTAAAGACTTAAAACTCAATGTTTAAATCGTAATTACACTAAATGTATGTAATTATTTAAAACTAAAACTTTATTTTACAAAATTCAAGACAAGACTGACGTTAACCAATTTAAAAGAATTGAAGTATTTATTACCCAATATCACACTTCATAGCTTGCGTTAATTTACAAGCTAGAAGTTTTATGGATTCTTTACTTTTCACTTTCTTATTTGACTTTTCCTTTTCACTTCGTTGTTGTTATGTAAAATTCTTATCTCGTTTTAAATTGTTCTTATAAATTTGTTGCGCAAAGGTCGTTTTTGCCACAAACTCAAATTTTCTAATCCTTATTTCTTTGCAACCTGATGGTGTAAACCTTGCAGACTTTTTAATCTTACAGAATTCATAGTTTGAAATATCAAAGGTCTACGACATCGGATTGCAAAGATATAGGGATTAGAAAATTGAAAGTCGTTGTTCTGCAGTCCCTTTAAATTTAAACTCGTTTTCCTCGACAAGCTAATTAATATTCTGAAATATTAGGAATTTCACGCAGCGTCGTGTCATGAGTCAGAGCCTAGCCTTTCATTATCATCAAACTTTGGGCTCCTCACATTTATAATTTCAAAATTTTTTCTTCAAACACCAAACTCCTATCAAATTATTGATAATTTTTTACAAATAAGCTCTCTCCTTCCTTCTATGGTTGGAAAACTAATAGATTATGCCTGTGAGCAGTTCTTTTTGAATAATGTGAATATATTACGGGCCTTTTACATTATTAAAGATAAGTGAATAAAACATTAAATATAGCAATAAAAATTAGATTTTACTTTAAAAAAAGATATTCATTTCAAACAAACTATTCTTAAAATTTAGTTTAAAGCATAATTGTATACGATATATGTATGTTTGGCTAGTCTGTTTGTTTGTATTAAAAAATACGCCAAAACGGCGGAACCGATCGGAATCATATTGCCATCATTAATTTTTATTTTTATTTTAGGTAAGTATTATTTTCCAAGAAAACTGACTGAAAACTTTAGAATGGTGGATATCAAGATTAATGCCTAAACTCCTGAATTTTAATAAGCATTTGATATCCAAGAAGAGAAGAGGAAAAAATCCACAATCTGAAAGTAGGAAAATCCGCAAAAGTAGTTCGACTTGTTTTAACCAGATGCACAAAAAAAAAGAATTGTAATGACGAATTTTCTTGAGAAAATGTATTGTGTCAAAGTGGCATCTTCATAATTATTTTTTTGCGTCATTGAGAAACCTTTACGATGCGTCAAAGGGAAACCATTAGGTCGCACGCTTTATCAATTTCTTTAAAACCTTTCCCTGTGCGAGTGATGCTGTGTGTTCGCTGAACTGTGTGTTTGTTAAAATGCGCATTTCTAATGGATTAAAAATGCAAAATGCGGGGAAAGTTTTGACTTTTTATATTTATAAAAACAGCTGATTTTTAAGTAGTATATCTCGCAAAGATTTTTTCTCAAAAAGTACTATGTTTATATATAGTATAGATGTTATAGTACGGATGATTTCACCCACTAACCTATGGTTGAATGAATTTGGAAAATGTTAGATTGCAAGATTACAGTGTTACGCGCATATCTAATATTTTCTCTTTGTTTCAGTATTTTTTACATGTTTTCATCCATTTTCATTTTAAAGTTTTTATAAACTTTTAAATTTTTTTTTTGTCTAATTTTATAATTTTCTTGCTGTTGGTTTTCTGTCATGGGCTGAAAAACGCCAAAAACAGAAATGGTTTAGTTTTTTTGTTTCTGACTTTCAAATTCTTTGTTAATGGAGAACTAGAAGGATTTGAGTCCTTGCCACAAACTCTGATATTCTAATCCCTTTATCTTTGCAACCCAATGTCGTAACCTTTGATATTTCAAACTATTGATTGTGTTAGATCAAATAATCATAGTTTGAAATATTAAAGATTAACATAATCGGATTGCAAAGATAGGTAGTAGAAATTTTGAGTTTGTGACAAATACTCAATTATGAAATCTTAATTTGATATTCTGGAAAAAAAAATTTTTTTTTATATTGAAAAAAATGCATATTCGCAAAAAAAATTAGCATGCTTCATAAATGTAAAAATTGATTTATTTATTCATGAAAGTAATTTCTTTAGAATATTTTGATATTTCAAAATATGAATTCTGCTAGATAAAATAATCTAATTGTTCGAAATATCAAGGGTTGCAAAGATATAAGGCATAGAAAATTTTAGTTTTTGACAAAGGTTTAATTCCTTTGAAATGTTTAAGGTTGCAAATATATAGGGATTGGGAATTGGGATTGAAGATTTTATATGTTAAGGCAAGTATTTAAAAACAAGGTTGAAACATCTTTGTTAATTTGTAAACACAAAGTACAAAGAAAAGAATTTTTTTATTCACGGTCAATAGTTTTTTGTCAAACGATAGGATTCCTGCGACATATATTTAGACATATCTCATATTGTCAGCAGACATTGAACCGGGTGTATCAAATATCTTAAAATTGTCAGCAGACGGTGTATGGTGTCTCAAACTTCTTAATATTTTCAATAGACAGTGTACTGTGTATGATGTCTCAAATATCTCTTATTGTCAGTATACAGTGTGGGGTGTCTCAAATATTTTTATTTTGTCAGCAGGCAGTTAAGGGTGACTCACATATGAAAAAAAAAATTGAAAAAGTAAAATTTTATATTTCAAGTCAGCTAAAGCAATTTGCACAGTGTGCATATAGAAGGCAAATATGTATCGTGTTCTACACACCTTAGAGTTTGATAAACACCCTGTATTTTAAAATAGACTTTATTCTATTTACACCCTGTCTTTAGGCTGTAAACTATCTATTTTTTAAACTTTCATTTTGTTTAGCCTTCGGTCTGTTTCCAAACAAATACTGTCCAAATGTCAAAATGTCAAATTTGTCAAATTTTAAGAATGAAATGACATTCTATATCATAATTCTATAGAAGGTACATTTCCAATATACAATTATATATGTTTGCATATAAGGGTCTTTGGCCTATGCAGACTTGTTTGTAATCGTATTTTCAAGATTGAGACCATTTTTGATATCTACGTTCCATTTGCAATTTAATGAGCCCAATTTTAGGCTTATAGATCTAAAAAAAACCAATTGTACTGTAATAAACTGTAACCTTTACCTAAGATTGAATATAAAATTGTTCAAACGGAGATTATCTTTTACTTTTTACTTCGCTCCAGTTGGAAACTTTAGGAGCCTATAAAATTGTTACTTTAAATCTACAAGCCTAAAATTTGTCTCATTAAATCGGAAATTGTACATAGATATCAAAAATGGTCTCAATCTTGAAAATACGATTACAAACGAGTCTGTAGACCCTTAAACAAAGAAAAAGTATATAAAAAAAGTTAAACCATTTTATAGAAATTTTGGTTTGTGGCAAATAGTAAAGGAAAGTTCCCCTGAAATTTTGGAATATTATGCATCTATATATATAGATAAATAGATAGATAGATAGATAGATACATTGATAGATAGAGAAATAGATAGATAGATAAATAAAGAAAAAGATAACAAAACATGAAAATTTTCTAAGACATTCAAAATATCTATGTAGATAATAGATATCTAAATATTTCTCAAATTGGAAAGTTTATTGTGAAACAAGACCATGTAAGTTAAATGTTTATTTCTTTTTGAAATCAAACATTTAATATGTGATTTTTTGTACAATTTTGGGCCTGTAAAAAAATCCTGCAGAACTACCTAATAAACACACGATTCTTTTTTGAAGACGATATTTAGCAACTGAAATGTAATCTTCAGGTTCATGCTATTGTTCATTGCTAATGACGATGTATCTTTAGCCTACAACAATGACCCAGCAATCAATTTTAAGTCATGTTAAGTGATGTTTTTAAATCTGAGTCATTAAAAATCCTTCCATACATTTTACAATGTTTAACCCACTTTCACTTCAAGAACCTGTAGACGTAAGTCAAGGTACCCTAAATGTAAATAGTGTCCCCGTAAAAGCTTTGTCTGATCTTGAAAATAAAAAAAGACATCCATGTTTTTTTAAAAATAGATTTTTGGTAAAAGTAAATTTGCTCTAGAAACACGGAGGAAAAGTTAGACTTAACACTTTTCAAGCTAGTAAAATGTCGATATCTACCACATTATTGATCAGAAAACATTTACTGGTACCTCTGTGAATCGGACATGGCCCACTTTAGGGGAAGGGTCACTTGAAATAACAAGGACAGTCTTTTTCATCCCCCTGTTGATTGTACTCAGTCCCTTTAAACCCCTGTTGATTGTACTCGGTCCCGTTAAACCCCTGTTGATTGTACTCAGTCCCTTTAAACCCCTGTTGATTGTACTTAGTTCCTTTAAACCCTGTAGATTGTACTCTGTTCCTTTAACCCCCTGTAGATTGTACTCAGTTCCTTTAACCCCCTGTAGATTGTACTCTTAACCCCCTGTAGATTGTACTCAGTTCCTTAAACCCCCTGCAGATTGTACTCAGTTCCTTTAACTCCCTGTAGATTGTACTCTGTTCCTTTAAACCCTGTAGATTGTACTCAGTTCCTTTAACCCCCTGTAGATTGTACTCAGTTCCTTAAACCCCCTGCAGATTGTACTCAGTTCCTTTAACTCCCTGTAGATTGTACTCTGTTCCTTTAAACCCTGTAGATTGTACTCAGTTCCTTTAACCCCCTGTTGATTGTACTTTGAATTTGTCGTGACTTCTAATTCCACAGTGAAATAAGAACCAAGAGTACGACCGTAAAGTCAAATGTAGTTTTTTAACATAAATTCAACCTTTCAGGATTCTTTCAGGTACCTTAGGGAAAGAGTCACGAAGAAAGAATTATTTGGTGTACACTGTACAGCCCTTGTATTACCATAAAAATACTCATAACAATTCCATGTATTACTTTTTTGGACAATTATTTTTTAATACGCCATTTAAACTACAAAAATATAACATAGGGTTGGATTTGAATTGAGGGTCGTATATTTTGATTTAACAAAAAAATGGCCGTGTTTTTGAGCATTTTTCATATTTGATGGCCCAAGTTAATATTTTCAATAATCCTGCCTATGATATCCGATCATTTTACGAGCTTTGATGAAAAGATAACTGCCAATAACCTGTTAAATGTAATTAAATAATTAAATCTTTAAACTTTAGAATTAGAAGTGTGTTAATTCTGTTAATTCTTTAGTTATCTAGGCGACAAAAACTATCTAGCAAAATAACAAAGAAAACCATGTAATTCTCTAGATGTGACATGTGTAAACTGAAAGGGTGTATCAGGTTTAGTGAAAAGTGGGTATTATGTCGGAATAATGACTTGAAAGTGCTTAATCATGAAAAGTAATAGTAAAGTAATATCATACTCTACATACACCATGCATAGAACGCACTGTACAGTAAACACTGAAAACTCTTTTTTTAAATTGGTCTTGTACAATGTGTGTACAAATAAAAATAAAAATTGAAGTCCCTGCCTCTTGAGGCACGTTTCCAAACAGAAACAAATAAAATATTTTTTTCATCGTTTTGAGGTTCTTTTTGAGACATATTTGGTTTTTTTTTTTGAGGTTAAAAGTGTTTTAAAAGATATGAGATATTGATACAATTGCAAAATTGTTTCCTTGAAAAGAACATTTTCAGAAATAGGATTCACATTTCAGATATTTGTTATATCGAGTCTCTTAGCAGTTAAAAGTATAAAAACTAAACTGGGGGACATACAAGCCGGGAAAAAAGTATGCTAGTGAAAGCGGAAAATGGCGAATGGCGGTCAGATAAAGAGTTGTAAACTAGCAGTTTAGCTTGTTCTCAAACTAAAAAGGTGACTTGAAAGAAATTGACGCTTAGATGACGCTTAAATGACGCCTAAAATGACGCAATTCATGTTTAGTTCTATGTCTACGCTCTTGGTTGAAATTAAACCATGAATAAGAAGTAAAATTCATGGAATAGGATTGAATTTAGGTTATACGGGCATTAATCCTGGTTTTACACAGTCCTTCCGTATAGATTTTTAGTTATTTTTGCCTAAATCAGTCTTTCCTTTAAATTTTAATATTTTTCAGATGTTGCCAACAAACTATATAAAACATTGCAAACTTTCTGATTTTATAAATTATCATTATTGTTTTTTTTCTTCTATGAATTTGATTTAAAAACTTACAACTAAATTGATAACAAAGAATTGGTCTAACAAACTTCTCCAAAATGTCAATGATTTTTGAACTATCCTGCTTGTTAAAGCTTGTTAACTACTTTTTCCAATCCATATTTGGAATATTTTTATCCTTCTTACAGCTGAATTCCTTTCTTTGTTTTGCAATCTGCAATCATCAAACTTTTTAAATATTTTCGCATCAAGCCTTAGCAAGACCAATGTAGATTCCAGGTCCCCTACCTCCCCCACCCCCCATAATCTTTCTTTGTTTCTAATTAAAAGTTTGCAATATATCTATAGTTCTTTTACTTTTTTCTCCTTAATCCTTTTGTTTTCATGCCTTCTCTTTTTTACATTTTTATTTTAGGGAATGGGAGGGGTGTTCTCACACTTAAAAAGTAGAATTAGAGGGTTGTAAAACATGTGCTAAACTCTTCAAATTAGTTGCCTTTAATACAAAATCATTCAGTCTGGGAATTAAATAGCTAATCTCCACCTAATTGCTAGAATTACATAAATATAGTAAACAATATAAAAATAGTTGCAGATTTTTTGCCTGTAACATTATAACTTGTATGTTTATTTTTAGCAATAAACTATATCTTATCTTATCTAATAGAAATAGAATTTAAAACTTTTCTAAATCTAAAAACGCCAATATTAATGTTACTCATATGACTCATATAAAGGTATAAAGGAATATAATTATACGGTAAATAATGGAGGTTCACTTAAAGATTATGTACAGTCCCATTTATTCAATTTTATACTTACTAGGCATTTAGGGCGCTTAGCGTCCATCTTTTATTTCAACTTTTAATTGTGGCTTTATCTGTGAGCATTGATCTCTTCTCTTTGCACAGTTTAAAACAAAAACAAAAAAAGTTTGCGGATTTCATAATATTTTTTTGCGCATTTTCAAAATTTTACAAAAATAAAAAAATTTTAAATGTAAATTTTAAAAATTTTAATCATTCTTCGTCTAAGTGAGTTCCACGCAAAATTTGGGCCCGATTGGTTCAGCCGTTTTGACGTTTATTGTATACAAACAAACAGACAGACAGACAAGCTTAATTTATATATAGACTATAATTGTTCAGATTCAAAATCATAAACAAAATTATAATACTCATAGAATACTTTCTAATATGCTCCAGTTTTTCTGTGATTCAAATCTTTTGAGATTCTTTCTGTGTTTTAAATTCTGGATTATTTTTTTCTTTTTTTTTCTGAAATTACAACTTTAAGTAAGATTTCATGATTTATTATTTGTTTATTTTCTGTAAATACAAGAACATGAAAGTATTTAAAGGATTTTTTAAAATCTATATTTTTATTTTTAGGTAAGTTATTTCCATCGAGATATTAGTAATAGAGGGGGCATCTGGAATTTTAGACTTCTTGTTGTACAGCCACTGTACACAATGACCCGCTCATAAATTCTACCTGGGGGGATCATAATTCGTAGATCAGTTTTGAAAGTTATTGTTTGAAAGTGAAGTGAAACATTTTTCGACAAATTTCACTGTACAGTATAAACCTAGCCAGGCAAAATTAGGAGAGTTATGCCCGCCCCCTGGTTATTTCGCTCCACAGAAACCTATCCTTGTTTACCACCTTACAATCTTAAATCTTGTAGATTTTGAACCAAAAAAAGTTAGATGTCTTTTGTACCCTGAAAAACATTAAAATAACTTATTTCTAAAAACAGGGGCGGTGTAAAGAATTATTGATTTAAGGTCGTCTTTCCATTCCACAGTTTGGTTTTTCTCACTGTACATCATAAAACGTATCCAACAAGTTAAAAACTATCAAGATTTCGGGGGAGTCTAAAATTTTATAAATATTCCATCCCCATTTAACTGAAAATTCGTACTTACACCATTTATATATAAGGAAAGAGTATTTTTTCCTCGGCAAAACACTATCAAAAAAAGGCCCAAGAGAGGGATTGAATAAAAAGGAATGCCTTCTGAATAAATCTGTTTCACTTGAATAGATACCCCCACTGATTTTACTGTGAATAATTGCATGTATTTTAAGTACTGTTTATTTGTAAAAACAATACTAATCAATATTTCAAAAATGACAGTTTTCATTACAAGCTGTAATCTATGTATACAAATATGTTTTAAAACAGGTGTCTTATTTGAACAAACTGGAATCAGAATTTGTAAATGAAATCCATATAAAGTTTAAAGACGACAACTTTAATGCTTTGCATTATAGTTATTAATGTATTTTTCTTAACATATTCAAACTATTCGGTTGTAATCTCCAAAATCGAAATGAAGACGACTTTATGTCTCATCTCCGTTATTCAAGCCACTAGAACTTGCTTAAATTTGGTCGACAATAATTCACCATAAAAACGTCTCTCCGCTCAGCGGGGTAAAAACCTAAATATTTTACTAATTGATATTTTCAAAATCTTCCAAAGACTTGTGAAGAATGCGCCAAAAATTTCATACTCCTAAAACTTTCACGGGGGGAGGGGGGGGGTGAGAGGGGTTGCATCTCAGAATATGTACAGGGTGTCCCAAAAAACATGGGAATTCAGTGACGAATTCGATATCGTCTTTTCAAATAATTCTTTGATTTAGTATAGTGATACCTACTGAGAAAGCTGTAATCTGTAAGAGTTTCGTCTGCTATGTTTACATTTTGTTTGTTTATGTTTTGACTGCATACGGTTGTACTTAGTAAAACAAGAAAATTGCAGTATACAAACAGAGAAAACTTATCCGTCTTCACTGTTCATCTTGCGGATACATTATAGACACATCTTTACAGTCTTTTACCCTTTTCATAAAATAAACTCTAGCAGACATAATAATATTATGGCTTTTGAAATTAGGTATTACAATGCTAATTCATAACAAAGACGATATACAATTCGTCACTGAATTCCCATGTTTTTAGGACACCCTGTATATTCTGAGGGTTGCATATAGAGGTAGTTACACATATTTTTGAATGTTAAAGTTAGGGAAAACTGAATTTTAAAGGTAAGGAGGTGGGGGAAGAGTGGAGGGAAAGTATATAAATAAGAAAAATATGGATTTTGGGGGATGTGGCCATCCAGAAATTAATCTTTTAATGTTCGCACAATATCAAAGAAATTCCTAAAAATTTTAGTAAATTTTATATTTTCCTAAATTCTTTTATTTATATTTACAAGCTTGTCCAGCTCTAAGTCAGACCTAGTTCAGTGTTCACCCATTAACATAATTAGATAACGTTTCAACATAAACATACGTTAACATAATTAGATAACGTTTCAACATAAACATACATTAACATAATTAGATAACGTTTCAACATAAACATACATTAACATAATTAGAATAACGTTTCAACATAAACAAACATTAACATAATTAGATAACGTTTTATTTTCGTTTGCAGGATTTTATTTCTGAGGATAGTAGTTCTTTGAATCTTAGATCTTTAACTTTTTATTCTATATTTTTATAATATGTACAGGGTGAGACAAAAAAAAAGTGTGATTTGCAGTGCCTGGTGCAAAACTGTACAGCTCTCCTGAATGGTGTTTTTTCAATATTTTTTGAAAATTTGTGTTCTAAAGTATTAAATATATGTTCAGTTGAAACCTTAAGAACCATTGAAAAACAATTTTTCCGTAAAAATTAGACCAGAACTGAAAATTGCGAATTTTCTTATTACAATTTTGCAAATTTTCTGCGATTCTGTGATTCAATCTTTTTAAAATTTTAGATTTCGATAGAAATAATTTATTTACACATTTTTTGTTTCTCTGAATTTTTGATTTTGAAAGAAAAAAGGTTTGCAGATTTTTTTGGGCCATTAGAGTACCAAAAAAAATTACAAATTTTTAAAAAATATTGAAAAAAACACCATAAAATAAAAAAGTCTCTTTTTTAATAACTACTCACTAGGAAATTAAAAAAGTGTGTTTTTTTTGTGTGGTATTAAAATTGTTTTGATTTATAATTGATAATGAAGTCTAACATGAAGCATTTTATTTCATCAAAATTTACTTCATAAATATACAGTTTTATATTTTATTATTTAATAACAATGCAATAATTATAGATATTTTGCACATGCGTTCTAGGCCTGGTTTTGCACTGCATACAGCTGTTTAATGCTTAATATATGCTTATAATAGCCTTGTACTCATGCTGTATATATATACAGGGTGTCCCAAAAAACATGGGAATTCAGTGACGAATTCGATATCGTCTTTTTAAATAATTCTTTGATTTAGTATAGTGATACCTACTGAGAAAGCTGTAATCTGTAAGAGTTTCGTCTGCTATGTTCACATTTTGTTTGTTTATGTTTTGACTGCATACGGTTGTACTTAGTAAAACAAGAAAATTGCAGTATACAAACAGATTAAACTTGTCCTTCTTCACTGTTCATCTTGCAGAGACATTATAGACACATCTTTACAGTCTTTTACCCTTTTCATAAAATAAACTCTAGCAGACATAATAATTATATGGGTTTTAAATTAGGTATTACAATGCTAATTTATATCAAAGACGATATCGAATTCGTCACTGAATTCCCATGTTTTTTGGGACACCCTGTACTTTAGTCATCTTCTAATATCAACTTTTAGTCCATTGTCATTTGATGAAAGAAGAGGGGGGGGGGGCATAAAATCTAACCCCACCCCTTCCCACTAGTTACTTTTACATAAAACCCACAATTGAAAATAATCATTGATAAATAAGATGTTTTATAATGTTTCTATAAATCTCGAAATCTCGAAACCTCATGTTCATGTTTTGTTAAATTATATTCTTTAATATATTCTTTGATCATGTATCTGAATACAATACAAGTATGATCAGTTTTTGTTTCCTTTATCATAAATTGTTTGAATGTTTCAAAACCTCTCTATGAAGGACTTGTTACATGGCAAATCTGCGTCATATTTATGCGTAAATATCAAGTTCTTTTGATTATTTACATTGTATGGATTTGGAAAGTATTTGAAAATCTTAGTTTTTGTAAACTTGACTGGTTTTAAGGCGCAGTTTGTCATTGTAGATAAAATTGGATATATGAAGTGTTTTTAAATGATATTCATAAGGTCCTCCTTAAAATTAAAAAAAAATTGTTCCCAAATTTTTTTTTCTTTTTTACCAAATTTTTTACCAATTTTTCCATTTTTAAATATAAAAATTATCATTTAATAGTTCAGGGCTCATATTTTCAAGAGAGTTATTCCAGGGCCCTGATGTGTCAGAGAGTTTAGGCAGTTCGAAGCTAGCACTGCCGCGCGCATGTGTGAAACAGTACACTTTACACACAGTTAAAAAAACACCCATGTTCCAGAAAATCTGCTATATGTCGCCGATTTAGTAACAATTCCGCTATAATTATCGATTACAAGACTGTCTGTCAAGTTGAAATTGTTTTGGCGACTTAATAATTATGATATTCGTCGCTTTAACACTTATTTTCACTGTTTAAGAAAGAAATCTGAATTACATTTTTATGATCATGAAAATTTTGTTATCTAGACTAAAATTTTAATTTGATTTTATGGCAAACTTTTTTGTTTCTATGTTTATTATTTTACATTCAAGNGGGGGGGGCAATCTGTCATCTTTTAATTGAAGTTGTAACATGAGTTATCTATTTCTCTTGATAATTATATTTTAAACCAGCAGATGAGATTAATCAGTTTAGAAGACTGAACTGGACGTGACTCATGTGAAACTTTAAGTCTTATTTGTCAAAACAACCTGAAATGAAAATGACAGAAATTCGTTTTTTAAAATATGATAAATACGCAGAAATTTCTTTTAAAAAAAAAAAATTTCAGGAGGGTGTCGGAATTCCCATAGTCCCCTTGTGTACAAATCTGAAAATATATCCTTCCAAGCACCTTCACCTTTCATTTATCTATATATATACTTTGCTTGTCTGTCTGTCTGTTTGTTTGTTTGTATCCAAAAAACGTCAAAACGGCTGCACCGAGCGGGCCCAAATTTTTTGTGGGACCTTGCGTGACACAAGGTTTTGTTTATGGATGATCGAATTTTCAAAAATTTGCCTCTAACAAAATTTGATTTTTGAAAATTTTGCCCTGTAACCCCTGCAATTTTCTCCTATCATTTTGTTCTCAAACTAATTTCTAATCCAATCCTATTCAATAGAAAATGCATTACTTTTTGTTCAATACATTTTTGTTTGATCATGATTGTTTTTTTTTTTATCTTGATAAGTTAAAGTGCATTTATGTAGCTAAAATATGGATATTTTTGTCATATTTTACCGTTTTAAGGAGAGAAAACGACGCCATTTTTCGAATTTGAATCTTTAAATTGAGATTTATGTCGACAGGTTCTTTAAGCTTAAGACTTTGTAAAAACATTTCTATGAATTTAAAATTCCTTTCCAATATTTTTATGATATTTTTTTTAATAGGTGTTGATAAAAATGTATAAATATAACAGCCTTTATGGATTATTAACTTTTATCAATGTAAACATTAAGCTTGTGTAGGCCGTAAACTGATAAGCTTAACTTACATTGTTACAATTGTTAGTATTCTTTTTAACTTTTTAAAAATTGAATTTGAGTAAATCCCAGNTAAACTACTCCAGGGATCTTAAATGTAAGACATGTGGCCGCAGCGCTCGGCCCCCTAGCCTGTCCTAGCCTCAGCGCTCGGCCCAGAAAGTGTCTTAACCTAACCTATTTGATTTGTCATGCATTCTTGATTAGACAAGACTTTCTAGAGAACCGTTTGAAATTGAATTGCCACATATAATGCGGCTAGTTTTTTTGTCCATAAACTAAAAATCTCGGAGTCGTTTGGAATAGAGTCAGATAAAAATGTTGTTCCACTTCGTAGCTTTGCTTATAGTATATTTTTTCATTTAATATTTATACATTATATTTTAATTATCATTCATTTTCCCTTTATCCATACATTCATTCATTCATTCATTCATTCATTCATTCATTCATCCTTCCTTCCTTTCATTCATCCTTTCATTCATTCATTCTTGAATAAGTCAAAAAAGCCATTCTATTGTTTCGAACTGTGCAGGACTAATTTGACAAACACAACATTTCCCCCCCCCTTTTCTGTTACTTTTTATCCCTGAAGTTGGGGAAATATTTTCTAGAAACTATTTCCCCCTGAACCTTAATCTAAACCTTTCCTCGCTAGCCTTAAATGAATTGGCAAGTCCTAGTATTCATTATCAAACCCAGGTTGTGTTTACAGGCTCGTAACTCTTAAAACCTTGCCCTTTCTGCATCACTGCATTCGGCGCTATCTTATCTGAAACAATTTCTCCGAGCGGATTTTTTTCATTTCGTAATCATGGTTAAATTCAACCAATAATTCGCACACAATAGCATGTAGTTTTAAATCGAAAAATGTCGGTCATGTAATCATTTTGTAATAATTTTTGGTGGATGTTTCATGGGTTTATTTTCGAAGATTTTTAAATTAAATATTTCAGGGATTTTTAGCGTCAGTTTGACTAGTATTGCAACTACTGTCTACATTCAACACATTGTAGTTTATAACAGTTTTAATTCAATTTCTCTTTGTTAGGGTTTGCCAGGCAGTTTATGTCACCAGGGGGGCTCAGGGGTATTTAAAATTAAAAATCCTTTAAAAATCTATCTTTTTGTCGGAAAAAAAATGTTCTAACCTAACAAAAGTTTAGACAGTTTGTTTTGCTTTAATGTTTTATCACACTAACAATCAAAATGTTTTTTGTTTGTTGTAAAATCGATATCCCTTATACTTAGCTTAGTAGGGGGTGGATTTTTCAGTGCTGAAGGGGGTGGGGATGGAGGGTCGGCTGTG
This sequence comes from Eurytemora carolleeae, assembly GCF_000591075.1. Taxonomy (NCBI): domain Eukaryota; kingdom Metazoa; phylum Arthropoda; class Copepoda; order Calanoida; family Temoridae; genus Eurytemora; species Eurytemora carolleeae. Next base: position 246,287 of record NW_019396233.1, on the reverse strand, counting down.
GTGTAAATTATAATTTAGTTTATAATCAGAATTGTTATCGATATATATGATGTATTTGTAAACATATCAAGCCATTTTTTCCACAGTTCAATAGTAATTACATGTAAACATTAATATATGTTCAAATTGGCGAAATGTATGATTTACAAGAATGGTTTTCAGTCNATCTTCCTTTCATCCTTTTTAGCATCCTATCCTTTCTTTTTATCTTCCTTTCATCCTTTTTAACAATTCATCCTTTCTTTTTATCTTCCTTTCATCCTTTTTTATTCCTTTCATCCTTTCTTTTTATCTTCCTTTCATCCTTTTTTATTCCTTTCATCCTTTCTTTTTATCTTCCTTTCATCCTTTCTTTTTATCTTCCTTTCATCCTTATTAACATTTCATCCTTTCTTTTTATCTTCCTTTCATCCTTTTTAGCATCCTATCCTTTCTTTTTATCTTCCTTTCATCCTTTTTAACAATTCATCCTTTCTTTTTATCTTCCTTTCATCCTTTTTTATTCCTTTCATCCTTTCTTTTTATCTTCCTTTCATCCTTATTAGCATTTCATCCTTTCTTTTTATCTTCCTTTCATCCTTTTTGACATCCTATCCTTTCTTTTTATCTTCCTTTCATCCTTTTTAATTCCTTTCAAATTTGTTGCGGGGATCAATCATCATGAAGCGTACTTAAAAATAATCATTTATCAACGAATTTCTATCAATTTTATCTTAAAGCTTATCAATATTTAATCTTATAAATATTCTTTAAATATTTAGAATCATGCCGATTTAAACAAATCTAGCAGTGTAAAATATTTTTACATATTTTTGTGAAATGTATTTTGGGTTAAATGGGAAAAACTAAATTTCCGAACATAAAGTTTATTTCAGTGAAATCATTAAAAAATGAACACGAATTGTTTTTCTTTTTTTTCTGACCTCAATTTGGTTTAAAATCTTAATTACTTTCCTTGAAAATATTTTTGATTTAGTTTTACCCTTAGATAAATTGTATAGGAAGTTTCTCAATAATTCTTTAGAAGCAATTACCAAAAGTTAAATAATTATGGTTTACAAACTTATTAAACTTCATTGGTTGATGGGTTTACCCGTTGACTATTACTGAAATCTACACACTTATGAAAATGATTCACCAACTAATAAGACTGAACTAACTTTAAAGCGTTTCCAGGCCTAGGCCTCTGTCCTAACCTTTCCAATCCATGATACTTTTTTATAGTGTGGGATATTAATATATTTTGATGAAAATCTATTGTTTTTAGCGTCCATTTTGATGGAGTAATTGGCAAAGTCCTGATCAGAATTTGTGTAAATTATCCCTGGACTGTAGTGTACTCTAGTCCCTTAGACCGGAAGTAGTTATACGCCTGTAGCGGTGTGGCTCAGGCCTCTCTCCACGAGAGGGTGAACGTAAAATACAAAAATCCGCGAAAAAAACAAAAATTGCGAGATTTTGTTTACGAGAGAACAGCATCCGCTTTAACTGTTGGCGGATTTTTTTGGGTGAAAGTATTTTTTTTCTTTTTATTGGTTTTGGTGGTGGTTGCTTCACAGCTGGTATCATGGAGCTCAGTTGGTTTCAGAGCTTCAAACCGTTCACATCCAAACCAAACCAAAGCTTGATCCATCCTTTAACCAAACCAAATAATACACCTCCTCATCCCTATTTTATTTATCAATTTTCATCAATACTTAGAATTCAAAGTGATATTTATTTTTCCCAAATAGAAATGGAAAAATAAGGTTCGAAATATCATTAGTAAACCGCCAGGGTGCAAGGAAAGTTTCTATATTGACCGCGCCCCTTTATCGACAAAACGAGGTTCCAAAAACCGTTTTTCAAACAGTTGCAATTTCAGAATTGAATAGCTGGTAGAATGGTTTAGAGGGGGGGGGGGGGTCTGGTCAAACCATCTTAAAAGTGGTGTAGTACAAAGATATTTTGGACATAGAAGGAAACAATCCGAGCCCTCCAATTTTCATCAGTATATGCAGGGAAATTGTTACTTCCTAAATCGGGGAAAAATTATATAGTTTATTCAAGGTTGATTTCTACATATTTACCAATACCCCCCCCTCTTCTCTGCTACGCCCCCTCCCCTCGAGTTATGCATCATGAATGCAGGTGCTGGGTTTCCTAATTTTCCTAATTCATGCACACTGCCTAGATACATTATCGATTTTTCCATAAATTAGTTAATTAAAAAAATACCCTTGGCCTTAACATCCCTTTTTTATTCACTCATATCTATCTATCAATCATTCCTCTCCTCTAAACCCTATCTATCTATCTATCTATCTATCAATCAATCATTTCTCTCCTTTAACCCCTATCTATCTATCTATCTATCTATCTATCTATCTATCTATCTATCTATCTATCTATCTATCTATCTATCTGTCTATCTATCTATCTATCATTTCTCTCCTTTAACCCCTATCTATCTATCTATCCATCTATCTGTCTATCTATCTATCAATCATTCCTCTTCTTAAACCCCTGGTGTGCATATATATATCTCTATACATCTTCTGTAGTTATCAATCATTAATTAATTCATTAATTCATTAATTCATCATTCCAATAATTCATTCCTCTTTAAAATATTTCTTCCCTTTTGTCGTGAAGTTTACTTTTTTCATTGACTCTTTCATTCATTCACTCATTCGCCATCCTTTTTAACATTTCATCCTTTCTTTTTATCTTCCTTTCATCCTTTTTAACATCCTATCCTTTTTTTTATCTTCCTTTCATCCTTTTTAACATTTCATCCTTTCTTTTTATCTTCCTTTCATCCTNGGAATTTTCCCCGCCTAAGGGGAATTCATGGACAATGAAATTTAGGAATTTTCAATAGGTGTACACTGTACACTATACAATTCGTTAAAAATTAAACAAAATTGTTAACACCTTACAGGTTTATATATTAGCTAAGTTAATAGATCCAAAAAAAACCATCTTTTTAGTTTTCAGGGGAGGGGCTTAGCTTAATTATTGATTATAAACAGCTTAGCTAATCCCCGAATTGGATTTTAATTATAATTAAAGCATGAAAACAAACACAGGGTCCCAGTAAAGACCAGGTGTGTAACGGTTAAATCATTATATTTAGATCTTTGTATACAGAATATAGATTAGAACGTGCCACCCCTTCTCCTTCTCCTCTCCCTTTCTTCTCTGGCCCTGCCGACCCTACCTCTATCTAACTCTGTGCATAAAGCAAACCAATAAAATATCTTAACCTAAATAACAACTTTATAAACCAAACGAATTTCAGGCTAAAATGTAGTAAAAGATACAGCGAACCAAGTGAGAAAATATATATTTTGCTGACGTTTCGATGATCTTAATCGCCGACTCAAGACGATAAAATCGAAGTGAGATAGATTAAACTTAAAATGATTGGGTTTCAAGACCTACCAGATGTTTTAGCAGGGTCTGCAGAGGCAATTAAAAATACGGGTGAGAATTGATACACTTTTTTTTCTTCATATTCTTAGTTTATATCTCCTTTTTTTTGTCTTTTTTTCCAAAAAAAATTCCCAACAACTGTTCTTTAACTCTTATTTAGTTTCTTCATTTTATATAGCATTTTTTTTGGTCTAATTTATTTTTTAATACATTTCTTTATTTCATTACAGATCACTTTTTTTTGGAATTCAATATTGATTTTTTCTATATGTAATAAATTTCTAGGGTTAATATTAAATCTAATTCCCCCCCCTGCCTTTCGACATAGACAGGTATACATATATTGGATTGATAGACTTAATAGCACCCTACTGAGGAATTTATTACCCCCTCCTCCAGGACTAAAACTCCCCTTTCATCCCCCCCAATACCTCTTTAGTAAAAATGAATAATAGGTCATTATAGATTATTTATAAAAAGTGTTAATTTCCCCTGTTTTACGATATGATTAACGCGTTTTTACATTTTCCCCTAAAATGTTTTTACTTATCCGCCCCTCCCCCGCCCCCTTTTTATGCATTTAATCCTTTTCATGTTTTGAATTATCATTTAGTTTTCTTTTGAAGAGAAATATTTTCTTTGTTCGCTGTATTTAATTAGACTGACACAATCTAAGACGTTTCTTTCTAGATATTATGTGTTCTCTCTTCATATTATGCCTTTTTCATCTCTGAAGGAATTTGTGGATTTTTCAAACGTCTGCCATGTGAATTAATGAATTGCTTAACGTGTTGAGCTTGGGGTACTGGAACTTTTGAACCGTCTGTTTGTCCAATATTGTCTGCAGAACTAGCTGAACCGGATCCACTGGATATTTTGCTCCCTGGATCAGGGCCGTAAGGAAAAAATCTATAATCCAATCTAATGTGTAATTATACAAAAGAAATTGAAGAAGGAACCGGTTTCAGGATCCATATTTTTACAAACCACGGATTCTGATCAAATTTTAGGGATCATTATGAACACCGATGTACTTTGGGGAGTCCTGTTTGTATTTTTGTCCAAATTGTTTGTATCGCAATATTTCTTATTTTCCTCAATTGTCTGATTTGTCTGATTATATCATCTAATGCATGGACACAGTTAGAGTCAGCAGGGTGCCTGTGTACGCATAAATTTATGTAATTACAACATAATCCTACGCAGTTAACTACGCACATACTAACTTACAAGCAGCTTTCAAGCATGTTCAAGCATCATCATATACAGGGCTTACCTATAAAATATCACTTCAAAGACGACTTTCTAAAATCTAAATCATAATCAGTAAAGTCTAATCTTTACCCTGTATTCTCTTATTTATTCTATTTTTGATTTGTCAGTGCAGGGGTGTAAATTTCTTTAAAAATCATTCAAGCCCCGTTTTAAAAAATTTTCCCCCCTGAAGTTAGGTTTGTTTCATAAAATATTAATAATAAATAATAAATAATAAAATAAGTATTAAACTAGTAGAAATAAATATATAACTTATAATAAAATAAAATTATTTTTAGTTAAGAAGTATAAAAAAGGATATGCATGCCTTTTGATGTTTAAATTTTCATTTGTTGACCCCTGTGTGCGTGTAAAAAGCTAGACTAACAGACTATTATGACAGTCTGAAAGAGAATACAAAGAATGAAATGAAAGACGACGAACCTATAACCCAACTTTCTCTACGTTTGATGGCGTCATAATCCACCAAGTTGACGTCAAAAATGCGCAAATATTTGAATAATGTTATTGTCCTGTCTTGGCTTTAATATGAATTGTGAAGTAAGGGGGAATTTTCCCCGCCTAAGGGGAATTCATGGACAATGAAATTTAGGAATTTTCAATAGGTGTACACTGTACACTATACAATTCGTTAAAAATTAAACAAAATTGTTAACACCTTACAGGTTTATATATTAGCTAAGTTAATAGATCCAAAAAAAACCATCTTTTTAGTTTTCAGGGGAGGGGCTTAGCTTAATTATTGATTATAAACAGCTTAGCTAATCCCCGAATTGGATTTTAATTATAATTAAAGCATGAAAACAAACACAGGGTCCCAGTAAAGACCAGGTGTGTAACGGTTAAATCATTATATTTAGATCTTTGTATACAGAATATAGATTAGAACGTGCCAAATTTTATCTTTTTGGTTGAGTAATTTTTAAACTCTCAGTCAGATATATTCGGATAGCTTTTTATTTCTATATCTTTTTGGTAAATATTTGAACATTCGTTTAAAGAATTTAAGCAACACAGAAAAATGCGAACGTAAGGGATCCATAAAAATTGACAGAACAAACGAATTGAGCAAAATTTGAATATGCAAGATGAACAAAAAAATCCAAATGCATTTAATTAACAAATTTACCAAAAAGAAAAAAAAATAATTCAATTGATCTTAAAAAAGATGGCTAAACTCAACTTTATATGAACTAAATTCAATAATGGATTTAAAAAAAATGAAATAATGTTTAATATAAAGAAATGAAACAAATGGAAGAAATGGAGAAATGCTTGAACAAAATGGATGAAATTGAGGAAAATGAACTCGAAATGAACGAAATGAAAGTAACAGTAAAGTTTAGATAGATAGATAGATATTACACCGGAAATCGAACATGACCAGTTAGGTGCAGAGTAGCGTAACCAGGTGGTTGAAATCAAGGAAGGTGGGGGGGTGTTGGTGATATTTTTCGGAAGTAGAGAATTGTTAGAAATTGGGAATATACAGTGATCTGGGCGGTCTGGGGGGCCCACAATGGGGTCTCTTGCAGATTCCAATTCCTTATGATTCCTTACAGTGATGGTGAAAGCTTGAGAGCTTAGATAGACACTAGGATACTAGACACTAGGACACTAGACACTAGGATAATATACACTAGGATACTAGACACTAGGATAATATACACTAGGATACTAGACACTAGGATAGTAGACACTAGGATAGTAGACACTAGGATACTAGACACTAGGATACTAGACACTAGGATACTAGACACTAGGATACTAGACACTAGGATACTAGACACTAGACTACTAGACACTAGACTACTATACACTAGGATGCTAGACACTAGGATACTAGACACTAGGATACCAGATCCTAGACACTAGGATACCAGACACTAGGATACTAGACACTAGGATACAAGACACTAGGATAATAGACACTAGGATAATAGACACTAGGATACTAGACACTAGACTACTATACACTAGGATGCTAGACACTAGGATACTAGACACTAGGATACCAGATGCTAGACACTAGGTTGCTAGCCACTAGGCTACTAGACACTAGGCTACTAGACACTAGGATACTATACACTAGGTTACTAGACACTAGGATACTAGACACTAGGATACTAGACACTTGAATACGGCACAATAGGATGCTAGACACTAGGATACTAGACACTAGGAAACCAGATACTAGACACTAGGATTTCAGATACTAGACACTAGGATACAAGATACTAGACACTAGGATACAAGATACTAGGAAACCAGACACTAGGATACTAGACACTAGGATACAAGGCACTAGGATAATAGACACTAGGATACTAGACACTAGACTACTATACACTAGGATGCTAGACACTAGGATACCAGACATTAGGATACTAGACACTAGGATACAAGACACTAGGATACCAGACACTAGGATACTAGACACTAGGATACAAGACACTAGGATAATAGACACTAGGATACTAGACACTAGACTACTATACACTAGGATGCTAGACACTAGAATACTAGACACTAGGATACCAAATACTAGACACTAGGCTGCTAGACACTAGGCTGCTAGACACTAGGCTACTAGACTCTAGGCTACTAGACACTAGGCTACTAGACACTAGGTTACTAGACACTAGGATACTAGACACTAGAATACTGCACAATAGGATGCTAGACACTAGGATACTAGACACTAGGATACCAGATACTAGACACTAGGATACTAGACATTAGGATACTAGACACTAGGATACTAGACACTAGGATACAAGACACTAGGATAATAGACACTAGGATACTGAATTAAGAATAATATTCCTCTACGGGGAAGGAGAAAGTCCCCTACCCCTCCTCCCTCCTCCATTCTGTAAACCATTGTTTATTATGAAAATAAGTTAACACAAGATTATATTTCATTATCAGCTAATGTCTAGACTAACATTACTAACACTTAAATGATAAGTCGGTATTTAGAGGGGGGGGGGGGGGGGGGGGGAGGCAGTAATTAAAAATAATATATTTTTCTAACAAGTTATATTAATAAATTAACAAATAAAGGTTGGTTGCCTGTACCTTGATTTTAAAAGCTTTTATTATTAACCACTAACCAGAGCTGAGAACTTTTGTATTGGATACTTATGCTAATAATCCCGGATTCTTGATCTCGATAGTTATTTTAGTTATCCCTTCAGGGTATTATATATGGCGGTATTATAAATAAAGATTAAATTAATCTGCAGATTAACAAAAGATCGAGATCAAGCATTGATCTCGATATTTACAATACTGAGCTCGGTTTTTTATAATCTTTAAATTTAAATAAAAAAAGTGCCGATCCATATGAGGAAAATCCGCTAATTTGTGCTATATTTAGGTCGAGTGGATTTGGCGTCCAAAGAACGGGAAAGAGAGGAAAGGATACGACGAATCAAGGAGCAACAGGAGGAGGACAGAAAGAAAAAGTTAGAAGAATTGAAGCTCCATGTAAGAATTTTTTTTACATAAATACATTTTTTTTGTTAAAGAAATCACAAAATTAACATTGACTTATTTGTTGGAACTTTTATAATTAGTCCTGGATTTACGTAGGAGCTGGCAATAGGTTTAAATGTGTAGGTAGTAACTTATTAATGCACGATTGGAAATATGTAAGAATTATTATTAGATGATTATTGTATACAAGCATAAGTAACCGGATTGCCCATACACATAAGTTTGTTCGGCAAGGTTGATTATTTTATGAGAATGATAGGGGAATTGTTTTTTGATGATTTCGGGGAAAAAAATGAAAAATTGGAAATCAAAAGGCAACTTTTTTCATTCTTTTTTTATACTTTTCACCCAAAAATTCATTATTTTCCCTTTAAATAGTTTTTTTACTAATTCAGGGAAAAAAAACTTTTAAAAAAAGAATTCGCGCAGGCATAAATAAAATCTGGGGAAAAAATTATTTTCAACGGAGGGGGGGGGGGATATTCACCTCTGTTGTTCGGTTGCCACTGCCAGTGCCCATCATTAATCATATTTTTTTAATTGTCAGAAAACGGTAAATTTGCTCAAAATAACACCTATCCTAGGGTACCTACGGGGCACATTTTACTTGTAGTGGGCTACGGTACTGGGTGGCCCTCAAAAATATGACAAAGGTCGCTTTACAACGTAGTTTAGCGCACCGCCAGTAAAGAAAATTCATTGCAAATTATAATAATGGACATTTTTTTCCATTTTTACTTTTTTTTACTTGTTTTTAATGTTCAGGCTTTAATATTTTTGACTAAATTTTAGTTTAAACTAATTGCAATAAAATTCTTTCATTTAACTAAATAGACTAAACTCATATTAATAATTAGATCAGTTAGTTTAAATTTTTATGATTTACGTAAAATACTTTATTTGTCTGTAGGCGATAAATGCGCAAAAGTTTCGTGAACAGCAAGAGGCCGAGAGAAGACGACATATCGAAGATTTAAGATCCAGGTTGGTTAATTGCTTGATTGTTAAATTGGTTGTTCTGGTTATTGTTAAGTTTTTTATTAGGTCGGTTTATTAATTGGTTGGTTTGTTAATTGGTGGGTTTATTAATTGGTGGGTTAATTAGTTGGTTGGTTTTTAAGTTGGTTAGTTAGATAATTGGTGGGTTTATTAATTGGTTGGTTGGTAATTTGGTTGGTTGGATAATTGGGGGGTTTATTAATTGGTTGGTTTGAAATTTGGTTGGTTAGATATTTGGTGGGTTTATTACAAGGTTGGTTTAATGATTGGATAGTTTATCAATTGGTTAGTTTGTTTATTAGTTGGTCGGTTTAATGGTTAATTAATTGGCTGATAAATTGGATAGTTGTTTTATTGTATTAATCTTTTATTGATGGGTTGATATTTTTGATTTGGAACATCCTTTATTTGGTTGATTGGGCTATTAAATAATTGATTAATTGATTGTGTAAACTTTGTTCTAATTTTTTTGGATTCCTTGTTTGATTTATTTTATATATTGTCTAGCGAATGGATATTGTTGTTGTAATAATAAGAGGCTTTTTATTTAACCTAATAAGCTACTCAGACCATGAACTATACAATAAATATGATATCTATTTCATAGTGTTAGTTTTTTTCCTTTTCCAGGGATTTCTAATAATTCCCGTAGCTTTATAATAATTCCCGGGGATTTCTAAAAAATCCCGTAGCTTTATAACAATTCCCGGGGATTTCTGATAAATCCCGTAGCTTTATAATAATTCCCGGGGATTTCTAATAATTCCCGTAGCTTTATAACAATTCCCGGTGATTTCTGATAAATCCCGTAGCTTTATAATAATTCCCGGGGATTCCTGATAATTTACGGTGATTTCTAATAATTACAGCCAATTTCAAACATTCCGGCATAAAAATTATTCCCGCGGATTTCTAATAATTCTTGCGTATTTTTAGACTTTTTTTTAGGGATTTCGATCGTCGGCAGCAGGTTGAAGAAAGGCGTAAAGAGTTAGAGAGAACAGAACTAGAGAGAAGAGAAGCAATTCTTGCAAAAAATAAGGTACTTATTTTTTAGAGGCACTAGTGAAAGGATATTTCAAGTGACCAATTTTTATGAGCGCCATCATCAATTACAACAGTGCAGTGCATAAACAAACAAAAAGTCTGATTTCTCGAAATTCTTTTTTTAAATTTGTTAAAATAATCAATTTTCAGAAGAAAAAATATTCATCTTAACGGTGCTCATTGAAATGTTTAAATGGTACTTTAGTTATTGGTATTACTGGCAGTTAAAATTCAACCAACGTTAAGAAATTGACAACTTTAGCTAACAGAAATAAATGTTCAAGAGTTTCGTTATGATTTTTTAAACACCAATTTTAGGAGCGCGAGGAACGATTAAATCAACAGAGAAGAAATTCACGCGGAAATATGGAATTTGCATTTGGGAGCTCTGCGCCACGAATGACAGATCAAAGAGACTCCTCACACTGGGGCTCAAGAAGGTAATTAGTTTCGGATTTGCAAAGTGGAAACTTTTCAGATAAAAGCTTTCAATGTCATTTTTACTCAGTTTTACTTTATCTGGTTTTTAACAATTAGTTCATGAAATTGAATTATTTACTGTTTAATACAATGTTCAGTATTTTCAATTTGCGATTTTTTGAATACATTTAAAACAAATTCTTAAGGTACTTTTTTATACATTTTTAAACGGCATTTTTCATAAAAAATGAATTTCTTTACGTAAGAAAACCCTATTACTTATGTCGAGTGAAAATTTTATAATTTATCGTTGACTTCATTTTCAATTGATTATTTTTCTTATAATTTAATATCAACTTTAAATGAATTTTAAAATTCAAAAACATTTATTAAAATTAATATCTTTGAATCCTGTTCGACCATTAACCACAGTTGGGGCCGTAAGAGGTCACATAAAATATAGCCACTTAGGTATTTTTAAAATTCTACTTTTTGTTGTGTAGTATATTCGAGCGAAGATCTGTTGAACGTGATGTGGATTTAAAAAACAAAAGAACAGCATCAGCCCAGGCTCTTGACAGAAACAACGAAGGTATGGTACAACAAAATATTTGAGAAATCAGCAAAGTACAAAAACGTTGTTGAGAAACCTAGCGCCATCTTTTAAAAAAAATCTGCTGATTTCAAAAATTGTGTTTAAAAAAAAGTATAACAAAATTTCTATGTCTATGAAACTTTTCAGTCTTGTGAAGTAATAATATAAGCACAGCACAAACTAATTTAAGGCATGGTCCAAACTTGACTGGTTTGATATCGGCCCATGCCTACAGTCAACTTGATATCGTAAATGCTAGCACTTACCACAATAAAGTATCAACACCTTGATCTAACGAGGTTGCCTCACACCAGGGGTATACATTTTCCTGAGAAATTATCCCCCCCCCCCTTTAAAATATTTTTTTTTCAGCATGTTTGTAAAGTTGTTTTTTGTTGCTGAAATAGGGGAAATAAATGAATTTTGGGGGAAAATGGCAGAAAAAGGGGATTGAAATTGCCAGTTTTCCAAATTTTTGATTTCCCCAAAAAATCTGTGAAAATAATTTTCATTAGAAGTGTGGGGGGGACTAATTCTACAAAATATATACCCCTGCCTCACAATGTAAATTTAGTATTGTATTTTGTATTTACTTTAAGCCATAATATTGTAATATTGTAATATTGTGACCTAGCAAACGTTGTAATCTAGGTGATGGTTTAAAACCTTCCTTCTGTATCTTTTTTCTTCTTTACTAACCAACCACTATAATTTCATGCTAATTGCTATTCCTAGACTCAAAGTGGATTCGCAATTCTCGAGCTGCTCGTATTGGCGAGCCATTAATCAAGCCAAGATCTAAATCTAAATCGCAACCGGTGTCTCCAAGTCGTGAATCGCTTCCTCCTTGGAATTGGGTCGTGCGCGACATTGACATTGGAGACACAAAGTCTGATTGTGGCGGGTACAATGTTCAGACAAAATAAAATTTTGGTAAAATGTCAATTTCTTTTTCAGGGTAATACTTTTTTTTCAATATTCTCAATTTTAATAGTTAAAGAAAATATTCACAACGGTGCCTTCATGCCTTTAAAACCTTAGCATTCAAAAAATTATAAATTGTATTTTCAGTCACAAAAAAAGTGACTTGCGGACTTATGCTGCAGAAAAGACTGAAGAGGAAGGAAAAGTACAACATTTTATACTTCCAAGATAAAAAGTGACATTAGAGTTCTTTTTTCCCCTTAGACAAAGCTTAAAGGTACTGCTGTAAAGTCTCTGAAATTCGGGGTATACATTCTTAAATAAACAATTGTTATTTTATTTTAACGGTTTGTAGAACATTGTACCCGTCACAATAGGATCCGATTATATAACAAATCCACGGAAGATTTAAGATTTTGGCCGCCATCTTTCCGAGCAGCCATTCCTAGAACACGGTCCAGACATGACTGCAGTTTCGAACGGGGAACTTCATTTATCCGGGGTAAACTAATCAATCAATCAGTTTAAATAATTTTATTCATTTTCAGCACGTTTGAATTTTATTTGGTTTTATCGGTTGAATTTAGTTATTTTTTATTTTGTTTTTATTTTAATTTGGGCAAGACCAGAGTCTGACGTCATCATTTATTGCAGTATCATGCAATTTGTTGAATATTTTGCAACAAGATTTGCACTTATCTCCACCGCAGGCCATGTTCTTCATGTCTAACTATTTCAATGCATATGCCATTTCTAATTGAACAAATGACACTCAATTCAATGAAAATCTACCAAGATACTTAAGTTATGTGACTGAAACAAAACTTGCAGCCTGAGATAATGTTCAGAAAATATTTTCAAAATTATGTATTCTAAAATCACGAAATGGGGAACATATATATCCTTTACAATTTAGCAAAGAATGAAAAAATCATTTCATGGTTTGTTTTTAATTTATCTTTTTTCTCTGTAACGATATTGTGAAGAAGTATCTTCCAGATTGTTGGAGGCTGCCCCCCCTCCCCCCCCCCTCCCGCCCTTTCTGCCTTTCTAGCAGTTACCAAAGGCCACTAGAGTGTACACAACAGCTGAAATATTGCGAATTTTCGCCCAAATACTGGATTCTGAAATGGCAAGGTGTGGCTTTGAATTATTTTATTTAGTTGAATTATGCATAGAAAGCACACTGTGCATTGTTGTTCAGAAAAATAGTACCAAGTATTAGTACAGAAAGAGTGTTCATAATTGTAATCACAAAATAAGATTTGAAGGAAACATAAAAACTTGCAATGGGATTTTTCTTCTTTCCCAGGACAAAAAATATTTTTCTACTAAATATTTCATCTCTAAATTATCTTTTTGTGCATTTATGATTTACATCGATTTTTCAAGTTTTCTGATGGATGTAGTTTCTAAATGGCATGGTGATTATGTAAAATATGTTTGAATATTTTCAAGCTGTTAGTACTAAAGTCTATGCATAAATTTGCATAATTATCATAATTAGCATAATTATCATAAATATCCTCCCAATGATAATATTTGACAGATTCTACACTGCAAACTAAAAAAATGCTGTTTTTTAATTTAATCCTGATTAATGGGTCCCCCTCTAGATGAAATTTGATTTTCACTTATTTCTTTTTCTCTTTCTTTCTTCTTAGTTTCTTATTTTTATTTTCTTGTGTTATTTACAGCATTTATAAAATTCTGTCGTGGCGGTCATTTTGAAATCTAGCAATAAAAATGGCCGCCATAATGCTGGATCTGGAAAGATTTCAGTTCCTAATTGTCTGCAGGGGATGAGACTGGAAACAGCTTCACTGCTGCACAGATGGGTGCGCATAGGCGTAGAACTGATCTGATACCTACCATCTTGATGGGGCGGGACAGGGGATCCACGCCCAGTACTCCAGGTAGAGCGGTCAGTATGTCCCGTATTGACCAGCTGGCTATACCCCGCTCCCAGCTTGGTAAGGGCATGTCTAAGAGTGTGAACAGTAAGAGCATGTCCCACCTGGCCCTGAAGAAGACAAGTGGCCAGGCTGCTAACAGGACTACAGGACATCAGAGGGCAGCTACAGCAGCCCAGCCAGCTAGAAAACCAGGTGGGTCAACCCTCTTCCAAACAACCTTTACATTAATCGACAGGAATTAAAGAAAGTTAGTTCAATTTCCTCTCCTGTCGCGCGATGTAAAGTTTTTAAAAATCTTTCTCTTCCATTTCGGTTTATGGACTATTAAACTCCCAATGTCATTTTTTTTCAAAGGCTTGGGATTGCTCCCCCCCCCCCCCTTCTCTCAAAATTTCCAAATTATTTTCTAAAGGGCTCTCTATGCACATTTCTGGAGGCAGCACAAAGGTAATTGCATGAATATTGTATCATGTATGTTGCTTGAATTTTGCATGAAATATACTCCACACCTCTGCACGATAGTTTAAAACGAACTCTTCTAGTTTTTTTTAATCATAGACATAGTTTATAATATTTAGAATGATTTAACTTGGTTTAGATGTTTAAGGAGATGCAAATTATTTCTAAATAAATATAGGAAATAATTTAGTCTGATTTTTTCTCTCTTAAATCTTGAAGTCATTGTCATTGATAAAAGTTTAAAAGGATTAATTTTGATTTTTTTATGTATTTTAATTTACAACTTGATTAGTTTACACAAAGTATTAATATAATAGTTTGACTGCATGAAATTCCATTGAACTTCTTCCTTCCTAAACAAGTTTATTATTGATTTCTGTTCTAAATTTAAAATATTTCCCAGAAATAAATTCATGTTTCAAACTTGGGTTCTTTCAATTTTCTGTGGAAAACGTGTAACAGATATGTCTTTGAAGCATTGTTAACAGAAAGGATTTTATCTGTTTCATTTTTTCTTTTCTTTTCTGATTGGTTTGTGTGATATTGCTTTACTAACGTATACCCCGCCTTTAGGCCTATCCCGTGAGAACAGCACTGCCTCCCGGCCCTCCAGTGCTATGTCAGGCGGAGGGCGGGGTCAGGTTCGCCTTCGCTCCGCCCCCACACGTCGTCCTCGTCCCTTGAGCATAGCAACTACAGGAATGACGTCCTCTACCAACGGGATGACGACCTCTATGTTTGAGGACAGACAGCGACCTCAGCTGCGGAATAAAGCCTGTACGTGTGTTTGTATTTATTATTTTACACTTACACGCCTAGATTTACATGAAGTACATTTCCCCACGACATCTTCAGGGGTACACAGTTTCTAGTATATTTGAAATGTTTTTGCAAATTTTAGTATGTAGGAACAAAAAACTATTTTTAGCGGAAAATAAATTAAAATTTTTTATGGTAACGGCCCAGTTCTTCAAAATACATACCCCCTATAAAAAACAAAAACATTGTTCCCTTTCCTATAAAACCGGGTGTTGTACAGAATAAGTAGTTGTATAAATTGAGGATATATTGTTAAGACCTAATATTATCTTTCTCTTAGAAATAAAAATGCGGCAAGCAATGTACACTGTACAGTGTACACTCAGCTGATTTATGACTCTTCCCGCATTTTTACTTTTACGAGGAAGACGATATTATCTCCACAATATATTACTAGCTGTGGAGAATTAAACTAACCTTTTGTTTTTGTGAGTGAAACTAACTATTTACACTAGATAGAAACATTGTGTGATTTTGTTTTATTCCTCTTCTTTTTTATTATGGGGGGGGGGGGCGATAGTTAACATTAAAAGAATGATTTGATTTGATTTGATTTGACCTTAGCTTAGGCGTTAACGCTTTCCTGGATTAGAAAATTGGGGTTGACATGAACATTAAAATGTCTACACAATTTCTTGAGAAATCTACCCTCCCCCCCTTCTTTTTTTTGAAAATTATTTTCCCCTGCTTTATCAGAAATGTTCTAGTGTTATTTTTATCACTGAATTTATGTTTTAAGGAGAGAAAACAAAAACAATTTGGATCAGAAAACGGAGAAAATAACTTCACAGTCCGAATATTTTCATTTTTTTCAATGAAATCTTTTTAATCCATTATTTCCCCTGAGATTTAGAGCATTTGTTTCTACTTGTGACTAAAAATCTATTTTGTATTCAGCTGCTACTCCCAAGATGGACAGGATGAAGAGAGCTAAAAGTGTGACCAGCGAGCATGGAATTGAGGATGATCAGAGGTAACAACTTATGAATCTCAAGCAAGGATCATGAATTTTCGAGATGCATTTTTTCTCATTTATTCTCATATTTTTATTTGGAACTTATTGAATAGCTTTTCTCTCAGAAAAATGATTATTTTCAGTTTTGGTTTCTCTAAGACTAACGGATTTATGTTATAGAGACAAGAAAGGCAATAGTCGGAAAAAACACAAAGAAAAACAAAAAATTTTTCTTGTTACTCAGAAAGAGGTTTAAAGGGTACCACTGTGAGAATGACAAGCCACCCTTTTTATAAGAGTTAGTAAAAATTACGGTTACAGTCCTTAAAGCCTCCACATGCATTTGAATTGATAAATAAGTGATTTAACAATAACATGTCAATTGTTTTATAGATTTGTTCTTTGTAGGAGTAACAGTAGTAGTACAGCTAGCGGGCCGATCAACTCAGCCAGTACTCCGGTCAGGCCGAGTAGTGCGCGTAAAACTCCGGCGCAGGTCAAAGCAGAAGCAGCCGCGAGACGATCAAAGGTATGTTGTACAGTCGTATGCACATTGTACAATGTACATGGACAAAAAATGATAGAAAAAAAAAGATTTCACAAAGATAACAGTTAATACCCCTGAAGCTGAACTAAATCATTTTTTATCGTAATTAGTCTGTATCATATCTATCTTAAGTTAGACTTTTTTTTCCAGTTAAATGATTTGCGAATTTTATTGGATTTTTTCTCAGGTCATTGGACGAGCAGGCCCTCCAAAGACAGGGAAAGGATCCAACTCTGTTAGTCCCGCTCTCTCCTCGGACCAGCTTCATGGAGGAGGTGGGGAGGGACTGGAGGAGGGAAAGAGACAAATTACCCCAGATATTATTAAGGTAACCGGAAGTTTACGCTTGGGAAATTGCACATTTTGGGAAGTTGCCACTTGGGAAAATACCCCTGTGAAGATGCCGCTTGGGAAAATCCTTCGGGAAAGTTCCTAACCTGAGCCCGCGCTTAAAAAGCTTCGGCTCGGTTCATAATTCCTTAAACCCAGCTTTAAACCCTAATCTTAGACTCAACTGATTTACAGCTGCGAGATCTTAGACTCAATGAAAAAAAACCGACCTTGGTTGGTTTTAGTGGAAAATAAGGCTCGATGTTGAGTCTTGCTCTCATAAAAACTCGGAATGCGCCAATTCCTACCATGAAAATCCGCCAAATAGAGTATTAAACCGTTTTTAAACTCAACTCTGGAAATAAGATGCAGCTTGAATCTTTAAGCTCAAGCCGTAAGTAAGGCCCAAGGACAACTTAGACCTGAGTCGTATATTTTAGAAGTTTTTAAATCGCCAGCTCTGGGCAGCACGTTCTTTCCGTATTTAAAAAAAATCAAGTTTTTTTTCTATTTTTATGCGTCACTCAAATATCTATGATGATATATCTAAAAAATAGCAAAATCTTATACTCTGCATTCTACAAGTTTTTTTTTATCAAATTAAGCATTATTTTGAAACTTCAATCTTATCAATAATGTGGAAGATACTATCGTTATACTGAAAAGTGTTTATTTCTGTGAGATTCTGCATTGCATCTTATAAACAAAGAATGTGCAAGTCACTTTCGCAGAGAAATCGCAAATGAAAAGAAACATTTCAAAGAAACAAAAACATTGATTTATAGATTCATGCTTGATCAGGCAAAGCTTTCTAGGGTACCTTCGTAAATCGGGCATTGCCATCTTTTGCATGAATGGGGGGGGGGGGTCACTTGAAATTACGCTCACAGTCCCTTTAACAGTAGAAAAAATCAATTTTTTTTCCGGTCAGTCCTATATCTTATGACAGCGTCAAAATTTGCGAGTTATCTGAAAACCTAAAAAACTTAAATATTTAAAAGAAAGGAATAGTTCATTTAAAATATTGAAATAAAGCAGAATAGAGAAAAAAGTTTTAACGCTTCAAGTAAAATAATCCCTAAACTCTCTCTTAAGAGGAAACTTTATATTTCTCCTTCTTCAGGATAACGGGAAAAAGAACAGTTATGGTTCTATCTCTATGGAAGGAGGCGAGGAGAAGCATGATAAGGAAGGGAAGGAAGAGGCTGAGAATGAGAAGGATGAGGATGAGAAGGAGAAAGAAGATAAACCAGAGAAAAAGATTATTTCCAGTGAAGAAGAGGCAAAAGCTAAATTGGCTGAAAAGAGAAGGGAAATGAAGGCAATAAAATTAAATCAAATTAAAAAACATTTTTACTTCAAATGTTTTTTTTAACTCTTGCATGAATTCAAAATTAAACATAAATGAATCAGTTGATGGACAATTTTTTTATTGATATTGCAAGATTTTATTTTATTTATTCAACAAAAAGTGTGCCGAACATTCTTTGTAAATTGGCGAAATTTACAAAAAATTAGACTTTTAGGGCGCTTCGCGCCCTACATCTATTTCAACTTTTCATGGTGTTGTGTGAGCATCTTCTCTTTGTACAGTATAAAACAAAAACAAACAAAAAAGTTTGCGGATTTCATATATTTTTTTCGCGCATTTTCAAAATTTTACTAAAATAAAAAAACTTTTAAACGCAAATTTTTAAAATTTTGATCATTCATAAACCTTCCCTGTGGTCACGTGATGTCCCACAAAAAATTTGGGCCCGATCGGTCCAGCCGTTTTGACATTTATTGGATACAAACAAACAGACACCCAAACAGACAAACAGACAGACAAGCCAAATTTATATATAGACTAGAAATTCAAGGCGCTTCGCGCCCTTCTTTCTAGCCTTAGAGGGCGCGAAATCTCCTAAATTAATTGTGAACATGTTCTCTTTGTTACATCGTTAAACAAAACAAAAATAATTCCTAGATTTTCACAAAAAAATTCGCGGATTTTCAAAATTTTTAAAAATTTAATGACGATCGAATTTTGATGGAGACAAATATTTGAAATTTTGATGATTCATAAACCTTCCCTGGAGTCCCTAGATGTCCCACAAAAAATTTGGGCCCGATCGGTTCAGCCGTTTTGACGTTTATTGGATACAAACAAACAGACAGACAAACAAGCCAAATTTATATATAGATAACGGATATATTATTCACTTATTCGCCTCAAAGGTCAAATGTAAACCTTTCATGACCGCAAGAATTAAAAATTCTGCCACAACAAAATTTTGAAGTTTACAACATAAAAGAAAAGACAATTTTATGCACAAAACAAATGGTTTCGACGATAAAACATTAAAGAGCTACTTAAAAAAAAATAGCATGAAATGCTTTGAAAGCCATATATGTTATCTTATTTTTTTTATTTTAGGAGAAGAAGGAACGAGAGGCCGAGGTTGAGAGACTGAGGTTAGAAGAAGAGGAGAGGATAGAGCAGGAGAGGTTGAGGATAGAGGAGGAAGAGGAGAGGAGGATGGTTGAGGAAACAGAGAGGATTGCAAGTGAAGCAAGGAGGGCGGAAGAAGAGAGAATACAGAGAGCCATAGAGGTAGAGAATTAAAAAAATTTGTTAGAATTTTGTTTGTAATTTTTTTACACAGAATATTTTATCAATTTATCGGTTTAGTATAAAATTGATTCATTTATTGGTGTCGAATTGATTGCTTGCTTGGACGTTTAATTCTTTTTTTTGTTAAATTTTTCTTTGATTGATCTATTTCAATAATTCATTTAGTAATTAATAGTTTTTAAACTTATTTATCCTCGAAGTATCTAATCAATTCATTGATGAACTGCTTCATTTATTTATTTATCTATTTATTTTGTAGTTTATCGATTGATTCATCAATATTTGCATCAAGTAGTTGATTTTATTCATCAACTGATGGATTCATGATTGATTGATTCATTGATTGATTGCCTTCTGTTCTCCAGGAGACGGAAGCAGAGGAGAAGAGAGTGAAGGAGGAGGCAGAGAGGTCCCGGAAGGAGAAGGAGGAGAGTGAGAAGAGGAAGAAGGAGGAAGAGGAGAAGAGGGAAGCAGATCTCCAGGAGAAACTTAAAAAGGAGGAGGAGGAGAGGCAGGCCAGGAAGAAGAGGATTGAGGTAAACAATTAAATACATTTGGTTATCCTGTATCCAGATCCCCAAAAAAAATGTGGGGCAAAGTATTAACCAAATAATAGATTATATCTTCTCTCGAAACATAATTTCAATAATAGAAACCTGACATTTAATGGTCAATTAAGTTTTGGATATAAATACTTCCAGACAGAGAAAAATATTTATAAACTTGAATTTGATTAAATACTACTAAGCTGGACCTGGATCCGCAGTAAATCAAAATGGAATGAATCCCAATCACTTATGACACATAAATCATTTATATCAAATTTATCGTCTGCTTGACAATGCTTTACTTGTTTTTGACCTGTGACAAGGTTCCTCCGGCCTAGACAATCCGGTTGACCTGCTAATTTTGAATTCTATAAGATATCAGCCATTTAGGATACAAATTCACCAATTTGAAGGGAGTGACCGGCTAGACATGGTAGTTGAGCTGAGAATGCAGTATTGTAAAAATCCGTCAATTTAAATATTAGGAATTCTTCCAAATTATATTGGAAAATCTGACAAGTCAAAAAACCAGTCAGTTTGGGTTTAGATACGACCTTCCCATTAAATCATGGAAGGAACACAATCTACAGTGATAACCTGAAAGACCCTGAATTGATATAAAAATTATCAGACGATTTTAGGTATATATCTCTGGTAATATTAAACCCACAATAAATGCAGACCACAGTTTGGAAATGGCAGGACTAGGTCTATCTTCAGACTATTGTAATTCCAGGTCTTTCAGGTTATCACTGTAGTATAATTAAAAAAATAAATTGTCAAATTATAATACAGATTCTTTAAATTTTAGTAAAAAAACTGTTGTTAAATTAGGAGATAATGGCGCGGACTCGAGCTGCCAAAGAGACGCCGACCTCGACTCCGAAGAAGGAGGAGGTTGAGTCTGATAAACCTGCAGATATTCCTAGTCAACCATCACAACCACAGAGGTCAGATGGAATTCTGGGGTATCATATACAAGATGTTGTGATCTCTGTTTGTCCGTCTGTTTGTTCGTCCGATCATAACTCAGGAACACTTGGACCGATTTGCCTCAAATTTCGATCAGGAAACTCGGAATAGCCCCGGGAATGTTCTTGGTTTGGTTTTGAGATTCTAAATTGAGAAGGTCCAATTTTGTAGGGAAAAATAGCTAAAATCGTAATTTACGTCAAAGCGCGGGTAAACATTTGGACCTACTATGACTATCCTAAGCAATACTGGGTTACCAAGTTAGTATAATATATTTTACCTGAAAATAATCTCCCACTCCTCTTCAAAAATCATATTTTATTCCCTTGTATATCATGTAAAAATAGAAAAATATTTTCAAAAATTTTTAGTGTTAAAAGTAATCAGGGGGGGGGGGTTCCTCTTAATCTTCAAATTCAATCATGTTAATGAAAACAGATTTAAACCTTAGTTTTTACTAAAAACTAAAAATATTTCTGATAATTTTTTATATTTTTCAGTTTGGATACAAACGTGGATCCTACTACTCCAGATATTCTGGGAGACCTCTCCAGTTCTGTGCAGACAGAAAATGAGCGAAATCTAATACAAAATGGCGATGAGCATAAAGACGACCATTCCAGCCAAAATGGCGACCACAGCAGCCAAAATGGCGGTGATTCAGCCAGCAATGGTGATTTGATTAAATGTGACTCTAATGGTGAGCTAGAAAAGGGAGCATTAGACTCTCTTAGTAACAAAAGTGAAGATTCTCAAGCTTCAAATAAACAGTCTTCATTGCAAAGGTAATATAAATATTTATTTCTTTGGCTGCTCTGGGTTTCGTTTGGTGGTTAGTGTGTTTATATTTAAATAAAAGTCAAAACGGCCCAAATCTTTTGTGGTAACGAACAACCCAAGGAAGGATTATGACCACTGGCTAGTTGAAAAATTTTAAATTTTACTTCAATAAATATTGTGAAAAATTTGGGAAATCCACCAAAAAAAAACAGAAAAATTCGCGAAAATTTGTAACCCTATTTTTTTAATAACATAGAAACAAAAACATTTAATCGAGATAAATATGTTGTGAGAAAGATTGGCGCTACACTCAATATTTGTAAACCTAATTTGCAGTGCTTAGGATCCGGATCCTAATCCATTGTATCCGGAATATTTTGGCAAAAATATGCGGATCCACGGATCCGGATCCAAGGGGTAAAATATCAACCAAAAACTGCAAAAAAAAAAACTATTTTACTCCTAAAACCCAAATCTGAACTTTTGAAAAAAAAGAGAGATTAAAAAAATTCCTCATTTCTGAATGGTTCATAAGTTTTAGGACAAAAATAAGCGGAAAAAAAGTAAAATAAAAATTTGGAAATTATTTTTTTTGTTAATGAAAATTTAGTAAATCTTAAAGAAATCCGGATCCATTTTTTTCCAGTGCGGATCCAGGATCCGGATCCGCACCAAAATTAAATGGATCCTAAGCACTGTTAATTTGGTACAAATCAATGAGATTTAATTTTTTTATATTTAAAATTTACTCATTGTCAATTTTAAAGTCTGCTAAGCTGTAGATTATGAATATCAATTAACTATCATGATATACCACTTTTTGGAGCATATTTTTTCAAACTGATTTTAAAATGTTTAATTTTCTACATTATATAAATAGCAAAATATCAAATGTATATTGAATACAATATTTTACCTTCTCTATAATAATAATATTTTTGTTTCAGTTCGCTTATTGAGTTAGAAAACGGTAGCTCTAAAATGTCAGCTCTAGAAATTGGTAAGAAATTAACAGAAATTAACGAACTTAATTTTTTTATCTCAAAAACACATCTTTTCAAAATTTCTAAATAATTGAATTTATTTCCAGAGTTTGATGAAATCTTAGATCTTGGGTCAGAGGATAATAAAACCTCTTCCCAGCAGCCTCCACAACCTCCGATACTTGCATTCGAGCCCAGCTCTCAATCCACAGGTAATTCCCTGCCTCCGACTAATTTCTTTTAACCTCCGATACTTGTATTCGAATCCAGCTCTCAATACTCAGGTAATTCCCCGCCTCCGACAAATTTCTTTTAACCTCTGATACTTGTATTCGAATCCAGCTCTCAATAAACAGGTAATTCCCTGCCTCCGACAAATTTCTTTTAACCTCCGATACTTGTATTCGAATCCAGCTCTCAATACACAGGTAATTCCCTGTCTCCAACAGATTTACTCCATCCTCCGAACTTGAATTTGAGCCTAGCTCTCTGCCAACTGGTTATTTCACGCCTCCCACAGATTTCTTTTAACCTCCGATACTTGAATTCGAGCCCAGCTGTCAACCTACTGGTATTTCTACGCCTCCGACAAATTTCTTTTAACCTCTGATACTTGTATGCCGAGCTCTCAAACTATAGGTCATTCCTCGCCTCCGACAGTTTTCCTCCAACCTCCGAAGCTTGAATTTGAGCCCAGCTCTCTACCAAACGATTATTCCTGCATCAGCTATTGGTTAGGGTAAGACCAAGGAGTAAGGAATAGAAGGGAGATATAACTGACTCGGTTTGCCCTATCATATGATTATAAATGCTTTGCAGACGTGTACTTCATTTGAATAAGAAATATTTGTCTGATGTACAATTACTGCGTATACAATAACCTATTCTGAATATTTCTTATACAAATGGAGTACCCGTCTGCAAAGCATGCATAATCATATGGTAGGGCGAACCGCGTCAATTGTATCTCCCTTCTATTCCTTACTCCCTGAGTAGTAAGCGATTATATCAATACAATGAAGACGACTTTTTTGTTTAAGTTTTGATTGTTAACAAACTTTCTTCAATTTACAAGTTTACAAGTAATCAAAGAGACGCTTTTTTGATTGACAACATCTCTGTACTTCTATGTTTATGTGTATCCTTGCCCTTTAAGAGCTTGATATAAATCAAAATCGAAATCAAAAGTCGCCTTAATTGTATTGATATAATCGCTTACCACTGTATATTTATTACATTCACTTCAGTTATGGGACATGGCATGTAGGACATCCTTAACTCTCTGATTTGATTTTATATTTAGATTTTTGTTTCAGATTTGATGTCTTGATCAGCTGCAGAAAACCAGGGTGTGCTTCATTCTTTATAAACAAGATGGCCGTCACTAATAAGATGGCGGTCACCAAGATGGCCGTCACTAACGTTACTAACGTTGGGAAGGATGTTTCCCTCCCAACGTTAGCATGCCCGGACGCAGCTCCCGGATTCGATAATATTTCAAATTTTACATTTCAGTTTTAAAAACTGCTGTTATTACTCCCCTGCTCTAAATCACCCCGGAGTTAGATTGCTTCAGTCCTTGTTTCTTCCGGTTTGACCGGATTCCGCTCCAAACTGGTTTTCGAATGCACAACTTCCTAACCGTGCAATCCGCGAAAACTGAGTTTCCATATCTACGAGTGCTGCATTCAGAATCTACCAAAAAAAAGGACGCTCAATGATTTTTCTGGCAGATTTTCTCTCCGCGTTTTATCTTTGTGACGTTTAATGTTTGAGCTCTATGACATATTTCTGTAAACTCAGAATTCCTTAGAATATATAAATATAATATATATATGTCATATAATATGCATTATGTACAGGGTGTCCCACGAAACATGACAGTATGCAGGACGACTTGAATGTCGTCTTGATTTTCTTTTTGCGTTATTCCAGTTTTTCGGTCGGTTGGCCGGCTAATATTTAGCTTAAAGTCTAGGCTAGGTCAATATTTGTGATATCACTATTAAATGTTAAAAATTTATCTTTCCTAGCTCTCGTATCATATAAATAAATAGCGGATATAGATATATCAGTTATTCAATTTAATGTGAAATATTTTTATCTTTTATTTTATGTTAATAATTATATTTTATATTTTTAAGTCAAGGATCACATTTTAACTTTGTCATTGAATTACTTTCTTTTAAACCTTTAGTTTTACCAAATACTTTCTATGATTTTTGATCATTGAGCGTTTAAATTGAATTTAAAACACCTGACATTACTTATGAAAATTAAATCATCGTTATCACCTGTTTTTCAGAGAATTGCAAAAATGCGAGCAAACCCAATAACCGGTAGTTGACATAAGATTTGTATGAACATTGTTAATCTTGAACACTTGATCTCGATATCCAGTTTGGTTCCCTTGTAAATCTGAAGATAAATGCTTAATCTCTCAGTTAAAGTTAACTATGTTAGGAGATATCAGGAATGTAATTAATTTGTAGGTCTGAATAAATGGAAATTAATGCTTACCTGAGATTCACAGCAATAACATTTTGATCTACAGTGGTAGGCGATTATATCAATAAAATGAAGACGACCTTTTAAGGTTGATAGAACAAGATATTTTCGTAATAAAAGTTTACAAGTAATCAAAGAGAATTTTTTTTAATTTACATCATCTTTTGACTTCTATGTTTATGTGTATCCATGCTGTTTAACATCTTAATATAAATCAAAATTCAAATCGTAAGTAGTTTTCAACGTATTGCTATAATAATCGCTATTTCAGCTCATATTTTGAACTTCAAGCTACTAAATTTGCTTTATTATAACATCATAACGCACAAGATTGCGTAAATGTCGTCTTCACAGTCTGATGGAACCCTGCATACAAAAAAAGGCTAAATAAAGTTAAGTAACTATTTTTTAAAAATTATTATAAGCCTTTAAATGTTCATTTATTATTATACATAAAACGTTTACATACAAGTGTGATTAAACTAAGCATGATTATTTTTAAAATTTAAATTCAAAATGTGTAATCTATAATCTAAATTCAGTGTAAGACCGACATGTCGTTTTGATAATTAAATTATCAGTTGAACACATTAGTTGTGTTATGAAACGATCTTGATCAATTAGTCTTTATAATAATGATCTTGATCAATTAGTCTTCATAATAATGATCTTGATCAATTAGTCTTCATAATAATGATCTTGATCAATTAGTCTTTATAATAATATGATCTTGATCAATTAGTCTTTATAATAATGACCTTGATCAATTAGTCTTTATAATAATGATCTTGAGGTTTTAATGAAATTACTATACAATCCTCTAGTAATTCTTTTAATATACAGAGTGTCCCACTAAACATGAAAGTTGTTGAATAGTTTTGAATGTCTTCTTCCATATATTATATTGGGTATTAAAGACATTTTGCATGTCATTTCGTTTAAAACATCTTTTTCTCAAATATATATTACATTGTAATAAATTTTTTCATCATTCTCTTTAATATCAAACAACTTAACTAATTATGGAAGAAAACATTAAAACTTTTCATCAATTGTCATGTTTCCTGGGACACCCTGTAATTAGAAAAAATGGAATATCCGATAACTCGTTAAAATTTGAAAGAATTGCATATGAAATTTAGAAATTTACATAATAAGTAACTTTACGAGATCCTTGAACAGCGAAATGACGGTCGTCTTCTCATTTTTGAATTAGAAATACCGTTGATAGTCGGACATCACACTCTCTATACATGGAGAGTCACTTGGAATTACGACTGTAGACTGTAAGTGTACGCCCCTGGTTAATTTGAATTTGAAGTTCACCATACAGTGCATTTTTTCTCTGGATTCATCGGAGACTCTCTAGGACAATTCCAATCCTTGCTGAATTCCTTCTGGTTTCGAAATGAACCATTAACACGAAACCTTAAAAAAATCCATCAGTTGGATTCGGAAATTGTATTGAGAGAAAGGTTTTAAACTTGTTTTGCGAGGGAGGGACACCCAAGCCGCCATGAGCCTCGGCTATATTGCTTAACTTGTATTCTTGTGGACAAGGAAAATATTTAAAGAACACAATTCTGGATTGAATTCAGTTTGATCTTTGATTGAAGCCATAGTTTTAATGCAAAAAAAGTTCAGATTTAGAAAATTTGTAAGATTTTTTTAGCAATAGATTATTATGCATCTAATAAAAAACATATTACTTCAATCAAAGATTAGAACAGATGAAATAAAATTCATTTCAGAATTTGTTCTCTAAGTAACGTCATTTCCATGCATAAAAAAGTACTTCGTTTACCCACAAAGGATGAGACTTGTCTCAACCATTTCATTACGTTATTTTTCTTCAAATTGATGATTCCCTTTGCCTCTTTTATCATTTTGTTTTCTTTGTCAAATTATTAAGCCCACCTATGAAAAATCACGTTAAAGACTGGAGACCAAACTTTACCTTCGGAGAGACGATAATAAAGAGTTTCATACAGTTATTAAAGTCTCATCCTTTGTGGGAACCCATCATACTATGTATAAAAAGCAAATCTGGGAGGCATACAGCGATCACAAAGTTGGTTAATGGGCGATTTTAAGATGGATTTAGTATAATGAGTCAGTAATTGAATAATCATTAGACTTTGTGATATTTCAAGATGCAATACTCAGTCAAATTTGTCAAAAATTTCATTGTAAAACAGTTTAAGAATTCAACACACAAAATATTAATCTTAAGTAGAATTGAAAAAATGATTTGAGTTGTGCTTTTTTGAGTGACGCGGCTGGATTTTTATAAATCAGACTTTAAAGGCCCTAAATATATCATTTAGAAAAGTAGTTTTGCCCGGAAGAGTCAAATGTGGTGGTACGGAAGGGGAAATAGTGGTGGCTCATGGCTGCCGGAAGAGAAAAAAGCTAATATGTGGCACGGAAGGGGAAATAGTAGTGGCTCATAGCCGGCCTTTCCCCGCTCGCACCACATGGAAGCTCCTCAGATCCAGAACAGCTGACTAGGGGTGTATGGTAATCCTGGTAAAGGTTACTCTTTACCCTTCATCTTTACTAACCTCTCATATGCCCTAAAATTAGCAGAATGCCGACTGTCATGCACCTTGAAATGACTTAGTCAAACCCAAGTATAATTCTGAAAACTTTGTCCCAAAATCTCCTTAATATTATAATCATTGTGTGACTAGAATTCAACATTCTGAAAATCCTTTGGGAACGCATATGAGAGATTGTTTAAGTCGAAGGGTAAAGAGTGGCCTTTACCTGGATTACCATACATTCCTCCTGTTTTGGGATAAGAAGCTTTAATTTGATGCAGCTAACTCACTGCAAGAAAACGCCCAGAACGAGGGAGGGGGTGTAGAGGCGCCATGATCCCCGCAATAATGACCTCCGAGCCTCCAGATGTAAAGAATGACCTCTAGGCCCCGCGAAACTGTCTCCCGGCCTCCATGACGTCACCAAGCCTCCTGCCCAGGGGGCGGGCATAACTCTCCTAATTTTGCCTGGCTAGGTTTATACTGTACAGTGAATTTTGTCGAAAAATGTTTCCTTATGACTGAGTTGGTATCATAGAGTACAGTGGGTTTAATCCTAAGTACATCTATTTGTACGGTATTGTGTGGACAGTTAATTTTAATATTTTTCAACAATGAGATATTGTAGTGTCAAGAATTGTGTAAACAACGATGTTTCGGGTTCGAAATTTTTCATAACATACGAAAAGAGTGGATAGAACAAGTTATCTGGAATCCAAAAAACCCAATTTTTATATGCAGTGAACAAAAATGTAAAAAAATGGATTGCGTCAAAAGCTTTCAAAACTGGTTCTCCTACAAAACCAATAGATTATTTATAATTAAAAATGACTTGTTTCACGTTAAGTTCATTTATGTAAAATAAATATTTCAACAGTTTTCAGTTCTTCAATAACTTTAAAATTAAGTCTAACCTAATTTAGATCTATTATTAGTTGAGAATTGCTTTTCATTCTAGAAGTCAGAAACATATATTACTAAGAGTTAATGCACAATGTAGATTTCAGAAGTAAAGAATTTGATAAGAAGCAAGAAGTTATTGAGAAGGATTTTATTTTTTTTCTCTATTTGTCATGTCTCATTTTTATACAAAAATCATATGGGCTTGTTTTCTTTGCTTGAATATTGTAGGCTTCGGATTCAAACTATAATGTCTTAAAACACTAATCTACGAATTGTGATCCCCCCAGGTAGAATTTCTGATCGGGTCGTTGTGTACAGTGGCTGTACAACAAGAAGTCTAAAATTCCAGATGCCCCCTCTATTACTAATATCTCGATGCTCCTGCCATTCTGTCTCCACGCCCAGCATTTTGGTCTCCGCTTCTTGTTTTTATTTTTTGTTTAATTTTATTGGCTTAAACAAAGAAATATCAAAATATATCTCTTCATAGTAGACTCAGTCATAGTTTAAAGAATCGTCTAATCAACAAATTTGACAAATTAATTAACTCAATTGATCTGAAGTTGTTTTTTCTGTGAAAGTTAACATTAAGATGGAATGAGTAAAAGACGACCTTTATAAACGACTTATCTAATATCTTTGAAGACATCATGATTTTAAGATTATATTAACTCTATTGATTCCTTAGCATTACATTTTATCATAAAAATGCAAATTAACGAGGATCTGTCCTATGTCCTAAAGTATACAAGTTTCTACGCCCCCCCCCCTCTCTGTGTATCAATTTTTATTTAAATGACTAACTCCTCTAATTTTCAATATATACTTAAATATTTATAATTAAATTGAACTTATTAAAACAATAGGATAAGACACGAAGCTGCCCTATTCTGTTAGTATAGCATGTAATAGATTTTTAGATTATTTTAATTCTTTGTTTCGATTTAAAAAAAGTTGTTCTTCAATATTTTCTAAAGCATACAATAAAAGCCCAAATACAAGGATTTCACAAAAACTACAAAACTGCAATATTTCTTCACAATTTAAGGAATTTGTGACATTTAGAAAAACAAAAATCAAGCCTTTAATTTCAATTAAAATGCACTATTTGATTCAAATTGTTAACGTATCATTCTGAACTATTTCATCATGTTGAGAATTTTTGAAAAAAAAGTTTTTGGAGACAGAATGGTGAGAGGCTTGGTGACGTTACTGAGGCTGGGAGCTGGTTTCCCGGGGCATGGAGGCCATTCTGCAAATCCGGAGGCTTGGAGGTCATTTTTGCGGGGATCATGGCGCCTCTGCACCCCCTACTTCCCAGGGCACTCATCCACCATTAGTGTTTCATTAAATATGACGTTGCATAAGAGACTACTTAAAAAAAAATAACACATACCTCTAACCTTGGCATTCCAAAATGTATTCTGTGTTTTTTTTGTGACAAATATTAAAGAAGATCTTTAAGTGCTTTCTCAATATTCATGTAAATTTTGTAGGGTTTCCAATTGAAATTCCGTTGCGCAAAATTGCGCGCAATGATTGCTTCCGCTTGCGCCATTTCATTGCGCGGAGCTGCAAGTTCAATTTATTGTATGCCAAAGTTTAAATTGAAATTTTAAAATCCACTTGAGTTGGAAACCCTAATATTTGGACACCCTGTATACAGTAAGGCCTGAGCACATTAGTACTTATTTTAATCCGCTTGTTAACAGTTACTAAAATTAAGTTCTTTTTTTCTGTTTTTTTTTTTACAAAACTTCCTTTTATTTAAAAAAACAGCTGATTTGTGCTTCCAGTTGTGCTTAGAGGGAAAATTTCCCCAGCCCAGAATAAATTGATACCTGGATGGTGAATGAGGGTCAGTAAGAACTCTGCTCTTCAAGGCTTCATCCCGGATTGAGCTGCACCATATTGAAGCTCCTGAGAGCCAAAACAGCTGACGAGGGGTGTACGGTAGTCCCGGTAAAGATAACTCCTCACCCTTCATCTTAACTAACCTCTCATATGCCCTAGAATTATCAAAATGGGGAACTTTTCTGACGCTAGTTACTATTTGTATAAAAATACATTAGTCATAAATTAAGCCTTTTTTTACCTTTTAGGTTTAAAATATTTATACAATTTAAAATGTTTAGTCTAGAAATTTCATTGCTTAACACGAAGCCAAATTTATCCAGACTTTTTGTGGGCTTTCTTACTAGTTTTTCAATGCTGAAAGTAACGTTAATAAGCTCTCAAATAAATTTTTTTTTTGCCAATGAGGTTTATCCTACTTCTAAGGTTGTACCAAACATTTAGTCTCCGCCATGCAAATGTCAAATATCAGAAGTCCAGATTTTGTTACCAGACATAGTTGCCATGGGAACCATCAAAGATTTCAGGAACAAATATTTTGCTGTCATGCATTAGTTTACCTGTAAGCTTGTTTAAAACCTCCGTTGTCAGCAATATTCTCTCCCTGCGTGTTAATTCCATTCACATTCAACACCTCATCAGCAACATCAACAGTGAAGTTTCCATATTGTTCTAAATAGAAATCCTGTCAATATTAGTAAACAAAAATTCGCTTAACCCTATTCCCCTTTCTACTTTTTCCTATGGTTCTTAGCATAGTAAAACTACCCTTTTTTTGTTTAATCTATTTGTTATGTCTATTGCGAGCAGTGAAGGCAGGCGGCCGTGAGCTGCCTCTTTTCTATAGGGTATCCTATCATTCTTGATATTAACACTAAATCCCCAACAAGTTTCAAATGTGTCTTAGTATCCATTAAATTGTAACTAGAAATAATACTAGGGATAGTGAAAAATTATTGTCCACAGTCTCTTCAAATGTTTATTCTTACCTATTATGCACTGAGCACGTTGAAGATATGTCTGCTTAGTCTCCTGTTGCCACCAGTTGACAAGGTTTCCATCGCCATCCTTCTGACTTCCTCTATCATCAAATCCATGTGTGATCTCATGTCCAACCACTGAACCAATAGCACCATAGTTCATGTAACTTGGTCTGTCATCCTTGAAAAAGATACCATCTAGTATTCCAGCTGGGAATTTAATGGAGTTCTCTTTTGAACTGTAGAAAGCATTCACAACTGCTGCTCCGCCACGATTTTTCCAACTCTGGTTATCAATTGGTTTTCTAAACTCTCTAATATAGTAGTTACTTATGTAGTTTGACAGGTCTAAATAGTTTTGCAGATAGCTGGTAGAGGAGATACTTAAACCTTCATAAAACTCATTGATGAGCGTATTATTTATTATCTCTCTAGCATAACCGATTATTTGGGCCATCTTGTCCACTTTAGTCTGAGCAGCTGATTTAGTTATTGCATCCATCCATTCAAGTTCATCCAACATCAGTTTAAACTCATCCTTAATACTGTTTACCATTTCTTCAGCAACAAGCTTACTGCTTTCAGGGAAGTATTCTTTTGCATACATAGAACCAATGGCATTTGTCAGAGAACCTTCGTAAAAGTAAAATTTACTGGAAGTAGCTTTAACACAGGTCTCCCATCTTGGGCTTAATTCCTCCTTTCCTGTAAGGGCCTTTGAGAACTTTAGTTGTATCTGGCGGACCTCTTTATCCATAAGAGAAA
This sequence comes from Eurytemora carolleeae, assembly GCF_000591075.1. Lineage (NCBI taxonomy): Eukaryota > Metazoa > Arthropoda > Copepoda > Calanoida > Temoridae > Eurytemora > Eurytemora carolleeae. The sequence goes on along the minus strand of NW_019396233.1, from coordinate 213,630 downwards.
GGATACTCTTGATGTATCTCCAGACTTGATAGTTAGATTGCACCCGTGCTGGTACAGTGGGTAGGTACTCTGCTAACTTAATTATGTACTTAGGTACTGCAACATTTATCACTTCATTTGAGGTCAATGGTACTTCCAGGCTGTTGTGCATGTTATTGATATGTTGGGTCCAATTAAATCCGGGGTACAACTTGTTACCTTCTTCTATAGTCATCTGATTGTTTAAGGCTGAAGTATTTCTGCGCTCTTCTTGGGGTAAAGTTATCTCTGCAATCTTCAACTCAAACATTAGGGACTCCTTTAACTCTTGCTCTGCTACTTTTCTTTGAGCACCTAGATAAACTGCAGTATCTACCATATAACTGTAATATGCTTGGACATCTTTATCCTCAAATCCTTTGATTAAATATTCTCGATCAAGGCCAAGTCCTGGTTGGTCTACTTCCATTATTCTTCTAGTGCTGTTGTCCAGGTTTGTTGAAATACCAAAACTGAGAATGACTCCGGTAAACAACCCTATTCTGTTAGCAACCTCCTCTAAGTCATGAAAGGAGAAGTTATCTTGGTTCCACTGATCCTCCTGCAGGGTAGGCCAACCGCCAAGCTCATTTATTATTCTCAGCAGTTCCTGTCTTCCTGTCTCCTCAATATTATCCTAGAAAAGAAAAGAAATTTGAAATTAAGTTTTATTTATGTACAACTTCAGATTGGACACATAACTGTGATATAGGAAGTAGGGTTTCCATTCGCAAAACTTTTGCGCAACTTTTGCGGAACGAAACGCAAAATTTTTCTTTCTTTGCGCATCAGTTTTGCGCGAAAAAAAAACAATTTGCGCAATCATTCGCAAAAGTCATTTCGCGCAAAATTGCCTTATTCCGCTTTTGCGAAACTCAAGTTTTGCGCAATTCCGCAACTAGAGTTTTGCGCAATACCGCAATTTTGTAAAAAATCAAACGGTTGGTGACGGTGTGTGTTTCTTATAATTCAATTCTGGAAGAATCTTGTTTTAGAATGTCTTCCTATTGGTCACTTTTACATAATTGACCAATGACAGTTAGATGAGTTCAAATCTCACAATTTTCTTGATAATTTTAGTTTTGGACATTCATATTTCCTAAAAGTGGATTCTTCAGGCATTGGTTACTATCTTGCATTATTTTATATGAGATTAAAAAGATTTCAGAAATTTGATTTAAAAAATTTCAGAATATAATTCATACTTGATTAGGCAAAGCTTTTAAGGATCACTTGAAAATATTTAATAGGATTAAAATATTGCCAAGTTTCACACTCTCTGATTTCTATTTTATTAATTTTGGTCTCTTAATTTAAACTTTTTGTAACTGCAGAAGTAACCAATTGAGTGTAGTACAAGATGTCCCAAAAAACATGGGAATTCAGTGACGAATTCGATATCGTCTTTGTTATGAATTAGCATTGTAATACCTAATTTCAAAAGCCATAATATTATTATGTCTGCTAGAGTTTATTTTATGAAAGGGGTAAAAGACTGTAAATATGTGTCTATAATGTCTCCGCAAGATGAAGAGTGAATACGGACAAGTTTACTCTGTTTGTATACTGCAATTTGCTTGTTTTACTAAGTATAACCGTATGCAGTCAAAACATAAACAAACAAAATGTGAACATAGCAGACGAAACTCTTACAGATTATAGCTTTCTTAGTAGGTATCACTATACTAAATCAAAGAATTAGTTAAAAAGACGATATCGAATTCGTCACTGAATTCCCATTTTTTTTGGGACACCCTGTATAATCGGTATCCTACTCGTATGTTAATATTTTATTTATGTATGGAATAAATCTTCTGTTGTTTAATTCTAAGCTTAGAATATCAATTTTTGACAATTTGCCTAAAAAGTTACATTTTGCGTAAAACTTGCGGTTTTGCGCAAATTGCGCAAAAAATGGAGCAAAACTAAAATTTCGTTTCATGCGCAACTTTCGCAAAAAATATTTCCGGTTTTACGCAAATTGCGCAAAAAACTAGCTCAAAATCGCGCAAAACTCATTGCGTTTCATGCGCAAAAATAGCGCAAATTTTGCGCAAAAAATTTAGCCATTTCGTGGAAACCCTAATAGGTAGAATGCTTTTGGACTTCAGATAAGTTATTAACCCAGTCTAATGAACATGAAACACAGCAATTCAGTGTCATTTAAAACAAAAATTTCTCGTTATGTCACAAAAATTTCTGGAATCATACGTACTGTATCATCCCATTAATCCAGAAAAGGATTTAAAAGCTTACGGGTTATGGAAATCATTCTGGAATTCTGGGGTTTTCAGAGTTTTAGTGATGACCCTAATTTTGTTAACAAATATGATTTTGACAAATGGCTCAGCCAGGCAAACACAAGCAAATGCTTATAACATTTTTAATTTAAATGAATAGTAATTTGATGAGCCTGTTCATTTTGGTTTTAAAAGAAAGGAATAAATCTTGAATGTACCCAGCCCTATACTTTATTTATCTGAACACTTATCAATATTTTTCTGTTTTTTATACCTCATCCATACAAGCTGAAAAGTACTTTCGCACAGACTTGTATACTTCCGGTTCATCAGGTTTAGGACTTGATTCAAACAGTTTCCTAAATATCAGGTTTAGGACTTGATTCAAACAGTTTCCTAAATATCAGGTTTAGAACTTGATTCAAACAGTTTCCTAAATATCAGGTTCAGAACTTGATTCAAACAGTTTCCTAAATATCTGGTTTAGGACTTTGTTCAAACAGTTTCCTAAATATCAGGTTTAGAACTTGATTCAAACAGTTTCCTAAATATCAGGTTTAGGACTTGATTCAAACAGCTTCCTAAATATTAGGTTTAGGACTTAATTGAAACAGTTTCCTAAATATCAGGGTTAGGATTTGATTCAAACAGTTTCCTAAATATTAGGTTTAGGACTTGATTCAAACAGTTTGCTAAATATCAGGTTTAGGACTTGATTTAAACAATTTCCTAAATATCAGGTTTAGGACTTGATTTGAACAGGTTCCTAAATATCAGGTTTAGGACTTAATTCAAACAGTTTGCTAAATATCAGGTTTAGGACTTGATTTAAACAATTTCCTAAATATCAGGTTTAGGACTTGATTTGAACAGTTTCCTAAATATCAGGTTCAGGATTAGATTCACAGTTTCCTGAATATCAGGTTCAAATCCTCATAAAACGAAAACTTAAAATCGGTAATTTAGAATTTGAACCAGTTGAAGGTAGTTCAGCGACCAAGCTCAAATGCATTAAATTCGGTCCCTTTGTTAACTTTTTTCTTTCTTGTAAAGGAAATATGCTGACCTTAGTCGCATGTTTAGTTTCTCTCCAAGTACAGTAAATGATCCTAAAATGTTAGAAAAATGTAAATTTGCATTTTACGTACAGGGTGTTCCAATAAACATGGGAATTGAGGGATAACTTGAAAGTCGTCTTTAATGTCTGATATTTAATGCATGGCAAAGAAAGTAAATAGTCGATACTGTACGTCTGACGAGTTTTTCTTGTAGACCACATTTTAAAAAGCTCAAGGCCAAGCGTTTTCAATATTAGATGTTTAAGCTGTACAGCAATAATTGTGTTAATGAAAAAATGCCGCATGAATCGAAGACGATACCAAAGTCGTCACAGAATTCCCATGCTTATTGGGACACCCTGTACAATAAGAAATATGTTTTTTTTGATGTGAACAATTATAAGACTGGATTTTTATTGCAACTTGTAAGGTTACCCAAACAGGATAAGATTCGATATTGACGATCTATACAAGTTTGAAGTATAACAACCTAGGGGTGAAAATATAGTTTTTTGGGAGAAAGTTTTAACAAGATTAAATTCAGAAAAAAAGGCTTCATAAATTCTGTACAAGATATGGTTTTAACTTCGAGTAAGTTTCAAATATCGTCGTTGTTCGAATCAAACTTGGAGAATCATAATATTTTGATCAGGGGCGGAAACGTCATGTGAGTGTGTGTAAGGTTTACCGAACTTGTCTGCAAAGCAGTTCGATTGGCTTTCTCATGCAAGACCAGCGCCATTTCCTTTTTTCCCTTTATTCCTATTCCCTGATTTTGATGTGTTTTGATATTTAATGTAAATAAATGTGGTATTTAAGGTATTTATTTTGAACTAGCTCATTTAAGCGAATATTTTAGGGTCGTTATTTAAGCCTCACCCTTTGTGGGTAACCCTGTACAATGCAAGGTTTTAATGCAAGGCAAGTTAATTGCAGTTGCGTGTACTCTGCGTACATATTGAAAACAGTTCTCTCTGGGCGGAATTTGTAATCAAGAATAGATGCATCAATGTTCGTTAAGTATCCGAGGAGGTTAAAAGCATTAAATTTTGATAATTTTGATAATTCACATAATACTTTCCCATGACCAGAATACTTCATTGATTTTTTTATGTGAAAGATGGATCCCATGTCAGGCTTCGACATCCGTCTTGTGTTTACATTAACGCTCAGAGATAGTACATTGCAGTACAAAAGATGCGCACACCTCTTAAATGACTTGCCTTTCATTATAACCTTGGTAAAATGTACATACTCATTTTTAATGTTATGCAGATAGAAGTTAGAAAATCTATTTCCCTGTGACCATAGATTAATTAATAATAACAAATAGAACACTATATGTCGTCTTTTTAAGATTTAAGGGTTTTTCGTTCACAATAACCCTGAGGCAGAAGCCCTAAGCAGTTCCACGGCAGCGTTGAATTACAAGACTGTAAGATAGTATACGCGTAACTGCTTTTGGCCTCTGCCTCAGGATTATTGTGAACAAAAATCTTGAAAAGACGACATTTAGTGTTATATCTGTTATTGTTAATTAATCTATGCCTGCGAGCTATAAGTCTATGAATAATAAAATAAAAAACAATTTCTATTTTTAAAATATAATAATAGTAATTATTTACCTATACTAGTTTTATCATCAGGAATAGTCGTTTCTTTAATAAAAGTTCCACACGCAAACTCATAAAAGTCTTCACAAGGATCCTAAACAGAATTATAAAAAATATTTTTTTTTACAAAAGCAAAGTATCAAGTATAAAGACATCAACTTCTCCCCCCCCCATGTTTAGAGTACCCAGCACAAATATATAATGAATGGCAGGGGCGGATACAGGATTTAAGTGCTACATATATTTCGGAAACAAAACAAAAAACAAGATTTAGAAACCAAAATACACGGCGCAGGCGAAATTTTTTTTAAGATGGATATTTTTTTTATTTTTTTTTCTCTTGGGTTTCTTTCCCTCAGGTGCTATTGAGAAGATATTCTGAAATCTCAGGGGCGTACGCCCCCCACCCTGAATCCGTCAGGCGGGTGCAAAGGTCTTTTTTCTTCATTTTAATGACACTGCACACAATCTGTGAGCGGTCCAATATTTCAAAAATAGTTTCTGCTAAGTTTGCATAATTCTTTTTCTGTAAGGATTAAAAATGTATAAAGGAAAACAAGTGTTAACACTTTGAAAAACTTCTCAGGTTTTTGTTGAACCTTATAAAATCTTTAAAGTTTAAAAACAAACAAAGTTTAAGGTTCCTGCAAAAGTACAGTAAGACCCATAACACAGTGAAATATGATGACGTTTGTTACACTAAAAGTTTGATTTAAATAGTCCACTGAACATTAAACACAGAGTGCAGAGTACACAGACCCTTTTAATTAATAAGTTGATTTAAAAAGCTACCTAGAACAAAATCATATACACATGATGCCTAAATATTCTATACCACAGTTTTTTAGGCCTCACTGTATTTAATATTATCTCGACAGCGTAGTGCGTACAAAATCTACCCCAGAGCCCGAAATTTAAAAGAGTATCGTTGAACAAAACGTTCGAGTTTCCTTTTTGGGGTCTTAACATTTGTTTAGATTTTAATTTAAGAGATTCGAAAAAAATGGAAAAAATTAAGAAACTAAATAACATAATATTTCATAACAAAAATACTGAGATCCACAAAACTGCCTAAACCCATCCGTGAAACCCGGGTTTTTCATAACGATACCCTGTCTTAAGTTTTGGGCTCTGAGCCCAAAACTTAAGACAGGGTATCGTTATGAAAACCAGTTTTGGAACCCGGGTTTCACAAATGGGTTTGTAGTTTTGTAGATATCGATATTTTTGTTTTGATATATTATTTTATTTAATCCTTTATATCTTACCATTTTTATCAAATCTCTTGAATCAAAATCTACACAAATAATAAGACCCCAAAATGGAAACTCGGAAGTTTCGTTCAACGGTACTATTTTAAATTTCAGGCTCTGAGCACAAAACATAAGCCAGGGTATAGTCATGAAACCCAGTATCAAAAACCCCGTTTTATGAATGGAGTAAAGAAATTTTGTAGATATTAATACATTTTTTAAGAAATATCATTTTGTATGGTTTGTTCTATGTTGTTCTCTCTTTATTATCTACTTCTTGGTGTTAATCTACGCAAATGTAGAATCTGGGGAGTTCTGTTAAACGATACTCTTTGAAATTTCACGGTCTGCATGCCCCCCTTTTTAAAGAGGTTTAAGTGTCCCAGCAGAGAAAGGGTTAAACGGAATAAAATCAGTTTGTTTACCATTTCAGGATTAATCATCTCTAGAAGAGTAGCAGCTGACTTCACACATCCTGGTGTTATGCAAACTCCTTTCAACTAGACAAGAGACATATAATGAAAATGATTATGATAATATTGAGCAGTGTCAAATGCCTTGGCAAAGTCAATTGTCAAGAGTTCTATTGCTTTATTTTCATCCTTACATTTTGCTATTACATTTATAATATTAAAAACTGCCTCCTGAATCACTTTAGTAGACGAGTAAGCTTTTTGCGTTGACAAAGTACATCTATCCAAATTTTTCTTTAATCTATAGACTATTTGAGTATGCCTTGGAGTATACTTAATACACATTGCTAAGTAATCTAATTGGACACCAGTTATTAATTTTTTCTTCGCAAGATTTTTTAGGGATCAGTTTTATGCTTGCACATCTGAAATTTGTTAAGAAAATACCTTTTTCTATCATTTTTTCAAAACCTTTCTGCATTGGTCTACCTATATATTTCCATAAGAATTTTAGGGCTGCATAGTTCCAACCATTTAACCCTGATGCTGATCCTACTTTGGTTTGATCAAGTGCTTCAGATAGTTCCTCAAGAGATATTTATACATTATGTTGTTCAGACAAATCATCCAGTAATTTTTTTTCATCTAACATTGTTAAGCTTTCTGGTGTAACTGTGTATATACTCTTGTAGTGGTTTATTGATTCCTTATTTTGTTCGTCTTTACAAACAAAATCAGACGTAGTGCCATCAACATTGGATTTTTTAAGCTGGGATAGAGAGTCATTTACCTTCATAGCTTTAGCTAGTCTAGAAAAACTACGAGTTGGGTTCTCATTATTAAATAGATGGCATTGTCGATTTTTTTCACAATTTTGTAAATTAATAAAATCTTCAATGTCCAACAGTTTTTCTCTAAATATAATTGTCTTTCAAAATAAGGATTATCTTGTTCTGGGGCTTCATTGCTAATTCTATTTAATTCTTTATTAGGTGTTATAAATAAATATTTGACTCTTTTTTATGCTTTCTTTGATTGGAAATGATTGCTAACTGTTTAACTGTTTAATAGTGTTTCAAAGAATTTGTCATTGTCAATTGTTAGCGTTGTGTTTCACACAAGAATTCAATGTCAGAAAAACAAGCTAAGATAATATTAACTGTCTCAAGCTTTTTATTTGTAAGTATATCTAAGAGAAGATCAAATGAGATTGAGTCTTTTATAAAAAGCATCAATTTTAGATCATTAAAAATTGTTCTACTATCAATTCAGCTCTCTTTGAGTTCTTCTATGAGTTCTCTATTAGTTTCAGGACATAAGTAGTCGGAAAATGTGTTAAGAGTTTCTATTAATGTTATCTCTAGCATGCCTTTAATATTTAAAGAGCTTGGGTATACTCTGTTATTTTTTAATGCTCTACCTGTGGTTAATTTTACTGGAGTGTGATCAAAATTAGAAGAAAGGCTTTGCAAGTAATCAATGTTGGAAAAGTATTTATTAAGGGGAACATAAGAACATATCCATTCACGATCTACCATGTGATGCATAAGAATTGGATAAGGGTTGTGGGCACAGTAGTGTTAGTTTAATTACTTTGTTGGCATATTATTAATTCCTTCAGTTCGACTAATCCTACTTTATCCTACTATAATGTACTCACATCCTCTGATTTCATGTATTGTCATATTTCCTGCTGCTTCATTAATTCCATTTCTTCATTAGTTCTCTTTTCTTTTTTTCTGATTTTAGTGAGACACAAAGCATATAATTTAACATTTATTAATTTCCATTTTATAGGACATATCTGACCACAAGATTATATTAGTTGTCCTGATTGTTGAATAAGAAGGAAAGAAGACGCAACATTTACCAATTGGTTGATTGACCAGCTCGCTAGATTTCTTAACATGAGCTATTTGTTTCCTTTTCTGAGCCAGAAGCATTCTCCACACCTGATAACAAAGAGGATAGCTACTCCAGTAAGAGCAATGGTTTTGATTAAATTATAATGGACTGCATTTGCTATTGTTATTCTCTTCATGTTTAAAGAGCTACTGAGCGGTCTGGCTTTCTCTGCTCTGCACGGGCATGATTAATCTTTACTCTGTATCATTCTTATGAATAATATTTTCACAGACAAGACTATTCCTTGGTATAAACATGGTGTAGTTTTAGTTTGTTTAGGCTCTTCTGTCATTTGCTTCAATTAGTTTTTCGCAAAAGCTGGCGTCTCTTGAGTTTGTTTCTCTGAATTTTTTGATTTGGACCATGCATTTTCTGAGATAAGAATTCCTCCTTGTGGCTTCATAAGTTTATCACTCATTGCTTCTAGATGAATAGATTTGTTTTTTGACTTCTTTGTTGATTTCTGACAGTTGTTCATTCTCCAAGTGTGTTAAGAGTGGGTTTCCCTTCATGAAGATGATGTTTTCTACTGTTAAGTTTATTACTCATAGGTTTGACTTGGTTTCTTTATTTATATCCAAATATATCATATAGATACTCATCTTCCCCCCATTTTGCGAGAGTTTTAGTATTTCTAATATTTGGCACATGTTTTATGTTAATAATATCTAATATTTGGCACATGTTTTATGTTAATAATATCTAATATTTGGCACATGTTTTATGTTAATAATATCTAAGTTTAGTATATTTTGTGCTGAAATAATACTATCTTCAGAAACCATGTTTAGGTCTCCACCGAGTATAATCTCTAACAGACCAATAAAATCTAACTTAACTTGATTAAGGTTTTTCATTTTTAGGTCAAATTTAAGTTAAAGGGACATTATCTCCATTTAGTGCTAAGAATGATTCACATCGGCACATGGAAACATAAATACTATCCTCATTGTTACTTGAATGAGGATATTAAATGTTAAAACTTGAATCGGACATGCCAGTCTCTTGAGACTAGAGCCTACAGTACTTTTAATGCTGGAAACATTACATGGACCTATCATTAGAAATTGTTTTTATCCAGCAATATCATAAATTGTGTAGGGAATAATTCAAGGGATTAGTTCAGGAGACATTTCAACTTAAATAAAGATTTGAAACTAAATTTGATTTAAACCAAAAAAAACTTTTAAAGTTTTAAAATATTTAAAGAATTGAAGTTATGATAAAAAGGTAAGGGGTAGACATATAAATTATTCACCTGAAAAACAAATACTGTTTCCAAAAACTCCAAAAGTTCCTGTTTTCCTATTAATACCTGTTTGCTGTTTTCAGGATCATCATTAAGAGTCTTGACTTCGCCCTGGGGGTTTCCACCTGCGGCAGACAAGCTAACCAGGAATACTATAAAGGACTTCATCCTCCTCTAGCGACTCTCCTCTTCTATTTATTTAACATACATATATATTTTAGTGCAGCGCCCTGCCTAGAAAGGATCAAAGGCCAAACAGAAAAAAATCTTATTTTTGAGTAAAAATCTTGTTGTATTGTATGCTCAGGTGTACAAATTTTGAAATATGTACATGTATTTAATATTTTTCACGTAAGCAGCCGATTCTTATTTCAACCAAAACCAAGCAAATTATTTTTAAGCGTTTTTTACCTTTTTGTCTGTGTTAAGTTAACCAGGTCTTTCCCTCTCTACGAGAAAGAAACGACTGCTCATTATTCGACTTTCCCGCCACACCCTCCCCTTTGTTTGCCCTTCATCTGTACCCCCCCCCCCCCCACCAAATTTTATCCACCTTCTAACCACCCACTCTCATTTATCGATTGTTATCTAATTTAGAGTGAGAAAGTGAGAAAAAATTTCTTTTTTTAGTTGACATGGTCTGGGGTCAATGATCTAGTGAATTTTTAAAGTTTAAAATCCTGTTTTGCTTTTCCAGCATTCATAGTTTACATTTAAATATTGAATTTTCTCCAACCATTACAAAGTTGTTTTCTCAGTTTTAAATGAGAAATCTATTTTTTTTAGTGCATGCATGACAGTCTTCCCAATTTAATGGGGTTGTAGGTATGAAGGGGGGAGGAGAGGGGAGGGGAGGGATCCAGATATATTTAGGTTTGAGTGTACCAATTCCAGTTTTTCCTGCGGGATTTCTAATCTTCATAAATCAAGTTTAGTTACTATAGCTACAGAGGATACAGACAGAGATTCCCCTTTACGTTTCTAGTTCAGAAACTGAATTTAAGGGAACCTGTTGGGAGGAAGGGGTGGGGCTAGGTTAGTGTGATGATTTAAAAAAAAGTTTTTTCTCACAATTTAACGATAACATCTTTTTTTTGTTATCTGATCAATACATCTTGTAGAATTGCATTAAGTGCAATATGCAATTGGTGGATTGTACATTATACTTGTATTGGGATTTATGTGTACACTAGGCTTTGAGGGTGCTTCGAAACCATCTTCTATTTAAATTGAACATTTCCTTTTTGTATATAAGGTAAACAAAAACAAAACAAAAAGTTTGCGGATTTTATAAAAAAAAAATTCGTTGATTTTCAAAGTTTAATTTGACAAACAAATTTTGTTGGAGGCTAAATTTGGAAAAAATGATCATTTAGAAACCTGCATGGGGTCATGTGAGGTATCACACAAAATTTCGGCCCGATCGGTTCAGCCGTTTTGTCGTTTATTGAATACAAACAGACAGACTAGCAAAGTACATATATAAATATAAAAAGTATGTAGAATGTGCAGTAATATTGTACTAGCTCAGGAATAAATATTCTCAGCATATTCCTAAAATTTACTAACCAGAGCTGAAAACTTTAGAATGTTGAATATCAGGATTAATGCTTGATCCTGTCTTTTTGTTAATCTCAAGATTAACATAATCTTGCAAGATTATCTTAAAAGTGTATGAAAAACTGTAATCATCTGAGAAACTGTAGCAGCCAATCAGAGAAAAGCGGACAACCAATTATAGAACAGAAATATTCTCATTGGAGAATTGGAGATATCCAGGGAGAGAGAAAAAGAGTGGATTAAGGACTAAAATGAAAAGTTTCCACAGTGGATATTCGGATCAAGAAGTCAGGATTAAAGTTTATCCATTCTAAAGTTCCCAGCTCAGGACATATTCGATTTTCCCCCCTCCCCTTTGCTTTTTTTGCTAAAAAATACAGTGAAACCCTTAATAACGAATACATCGAAAGAATTTATAAAACGTCGTATTCTTCACTTTCTGATAATGGAATGTTGCAGTTATTTAGTTTTTTAATTAAATGATTATATGGAACTCTTTAAAACTGTTCCCGCATATTCATGGCTATTTTTTTTTTTTGCAAATACTGAAATTTACGTAATAAAGTATAAAACTCATATAAATTCTTCCGATGTATTCGTTATTAAGGGTTTCACTGTAGGAGATTTTTTTTTTATAAAAGTAGATAAATATGGTAGTTAGCAACCATTTTTCTTCCAAAAGTATAAGAATTTAATGAAAAAATTCTAAAAAAAATAAAATGTTTAGCAAGAAATTCAAATATAAAAATTCTTTAAACTGCCTCTTTTTTTTCTTTACGACTTGCTTGATTTTAGTCTAGGAAGTGACGGTAGTTGGAAAGTGAAAAAAAAAATTCTTGAATAAATTAAGATTTCAATAAATCAGTGGTACCGCTACCACCGACTTTTCAAAATATTTACATTTATTAAATTTTGTTGTTTAAACCATTTCTACCATTTAATTTTTAAAGTTATATACATAAATCAATACAAATCTTTTTAAGATTTAAAATATTACTACTTTAACAACCTTCTATATACCATAAAGCTACTGTGAAAAATATGGCATTTTATACATACAGCCTTTCCCTTCCCCCCCTCCCCTCCCCCCTCCCACTATGGAAGACAACCCAAAGTTACAGCAAGGACTCCCCTCCCCCCCCATCTCAAGCTGTCATTGGATTAGACACCATGTATGACGAACATAGGTATTGAATGAATTGATTATCAATTATTTCATTCTTTATTAAATAGATATTTTATCAATTTCCAATTCTATATATTGTTATCTTTGGAAAAGAAAAATTGGAAAACCCCACACATTACCTATAAGCAGGGTGAAATTAAAATAAAAAAATAAAAAATAACCAAAACACAAACAAAAAAGGTTAAACCTTTTTTCGGTCGTAAAAGATTTATAAGAATGTAATAAATTGTGTATAAAATTTTTTTAAAAATGTGTTTATAAAAAAAATTTAAATACCCTAAAGACTGACCAATAAGTAAACATGATCAGTGTGTGTTCAACTATATCGGGGATTGCATGCTTGTCAAATATGGATGGATTAGTAAAACCAAAGTTTTGCAATGCACCAATTCATTTTCTCAAGGAATGCCATCTTTTAATCCCCAAGGGTCTATTATCTTTTATATATTTATCATTTTTTCTTCTTTTTTAAGAAATAATTTTTTTTAAGTATAAGCAACATTTATTTGAAATATTAACCCTATTCAGGTTGACGTCTGGTTTACCCCAAATTTGTTTTTGGAAAGCTCTTGGGCTCTACTTCGTTAATCTTCAAAAAAAGATTTGCAAATCTGCAAAATTTCATACATTTTTTGCAATATTAAGTTATGATGCAAATATTGTGCATAGCCAAAAAGTTTGTGAAATATGATAAATTTTCAATTTTGAAAAGCCCTGATCACTGTGAATTTAAATAAGCGAAAATATTTACAAACTTTAATAAGATAAATTTGTATTGTATCAAGGGTCTTGTATATATTTATCACTTTTTCTTTTTTTTGTAAAAAATTCATTTAAGTTTTTAGTATAAGCAACATTTATTTTAGGCCAACATCTGGTTTACCCAAAATCTATAACATTTGATACATATTGAAAAGCCCTTGGGCTCTACTTCATTAATCTGCAAATAAATTTGCAAATCTGAAAAACGTTTTAATATTTTTTTGCAAAATCAAGATTCTAAGCAAATATTGTGCAAAATAGAAATGTTCGCGTAATATCATAAAATTTCATTTTTGAAAAGCCATGATCACTGTGAATTCAAATATGCAAAATTATTTGAAAAAAATAAAAAAGTAAAATTGTATTGTAAACAAGGATCTTATATAATTATAACTTTTTCTTCTTTTAAAGTAAAAAATCATTTTATTTTTAAGTATAACCAAATTTTATTTCAAATATTAAATGTAATTTACAAATTTGCAGCTTGCTTAATTTTTTTCTAATGACTGTTGTCCTATAAAATGGCGTTCTATTTATCGTGGAATATGCACCATTTACAACGGTTCCCATTTTCATTTTATCTGACCAATAATTTGGAGGATATAGCTTCGTTTCTCAAGCTGTAAACATGCTTAATTCTTACAATTTACTTAAGTTTCTGTTACACAAATATTAAATATGCACATTGAATTTCCGCGACTCAAAACTCAACTTCCTCAGAAATTTTTTTATTTAAAAAGTCATACTCGGCTTTAAAACTGAAGTTACAAACAAGCTGGTTGTAGTTCTCAAATAACATGTCTAGAACTATAAAAATGTATAAATAGAAACTACAACTCAAAAATATCCATTTTCAAAGATAACAAATGCATCTTCATCATTCTTTATCAGACAAAGCTTTTCAGGGTACCGTTGTGAATCGGACATGCCAATCTTTACATTGAGAGCTATTTGAAATTACTTTAATCCACAGTTTAATCTAAGTCTTTTTCTCATGTATTTTAAAGATTTTTTTCTACTACATTACGAACTGGAAAACTGTCTAATAGGAAGACGACTTTACGACTAAAGTTATGATTTTAAACAGTCCAATAAACATGAAACACTAAAATTGTGCAGTGTGCACAGACCAATTTCACTTGATACGGAACTTTTAAACTACTTGTAAAATTATTTAATTCGTAACAACATATTCCATATTTATTTATATTTTTTATTCAACTAGAAAGCACGAGATAATACAAACAAAAAATCATAATTTGCTATGTACTTTTGGACCCGCCTAATTAGAGTAGGTTGTTTTAATTGATTTCAATTTCCACATTTATTGAAAATATATTTCGGTCTGGGTTGACCCTCGTCAGTTCTAACCATCAAAATAAAAAATAAAAAATGTTAAAAACCTCAAGAAAATAAACAAACAAAACAGATTATCATAAAAAAAATTTTAAATGGGCTGTCAACTGGACAAAAGGGAAACCTCAGATCCTGAGATTTAAAAAAGATAATTGCAAATATTTACTTTTTAAAGAATGTTTAAGAAAATTATTACTCATTGACATTGTTACTGTCATGAAGATTAAAAACAAACTGTTAAGTTTATATGTAAAGTGTATAAAGTGATGGTGGGGGTCGATCTAATTAACGAACTTTTACGTAAATCNTCTAGGCAGGGTATTTAAACCTTTTTAGAATTAGACATAAACATTACTCTTTTTTAAAAAATTACTAAATTACATTTTTTATAGTTTTTATTGGCCCACTATGAACGAATGATAACTGTAAATAGATACATGGGTATACACATTTAAACACTTTTATGTCGTCTTCATAAAGCTAAAAAATGTCGCATATTTTTTCAGGGTTTCCTATGGGGATTTCAAAATTTTTGAGAAAAATTCAGACATCAACATTTCATGGGGTCAATTGAGTTCCCATAAAGAAATGTGTCTAAGGTTAGGCAGTTTTCAGAAACGATTGTAAAACTTGCTATTGTTTTTTGTTTTATTTGGGGTTTAGAAAAAATATCAAACCTTAATTTATAAAAAAACGAAATGCTAAAAATTTAAGTTTTAAGTTTTTAAATCAAAAAAAAAAAAATTATAGATTTAAAACCTTAAATTTTACATGAATGATTTTTCTGAACAAACTATTATACAGAAAAAATTTGTTGGATGATTATTAAATTAAATAATAAACAAAAACTAAGTGAAAATACAAATTACACATAAAACAAACAGAAATAAATTAGAACTGAACAAACTGAAAGATAAAAAAATGTGATGTTGACTTTATGTTCCCTGTATTTCCTGGTATATCTTGTATCCCCTGTACCCTGTCTCAAGCTGTTTTTTATATTTCCTGTATTCCCTGTACATTGTCTCAAGCTGTTTTTTTTTATATTCCATTCCCTGTATTCCCTGTACCCTGTCTCCAGCTGTTTTTTATATTCCCTGTACCCTGTCTTAAGCTGTTTTTTTATATTCCCTGTATCCCCTGTATCCTGTCTCCAGCTGTTTTTTATATTCCCTGTATTCACTGTACCCTGTCTCCAGCTGTTTTTTACATTCCCCGTATTCACTGTGTCCTGTCTCCAACTGTTTTTTTATTCCATGTATTCCCCGTACCCTGTTTCTCGCTGTATTACCATTACCCTGCTTCCAGCTGTTTTTATATTTGCTGTATTACCCGTACCCTGCTTCCAGCTGTTTTTTATATTTCCTGAATTCCCAGTACCCTGTCTCCAGCTGTTATTTATTTTGCCAGTACTCCCTGTACCCTCTCTCCAGCTGATTTTATATATTCCCTGTAATCCCTGTACCCAGTCTCCAGCTAATTTTTTATATTCCATGTATTCCCCGTACCTTGCTTCTAGCTGTTTTTTATATTAGCTGTATTATCCGTACCCTGGTTCCAGCTGTTTTTTATATTAGCTGTATTACTCGTACCCTGCTTCCAGCTGTTTTTTATATTCGCTGTATTACCCGTACCCTGCTTCCAGCTGTTTTTATATTCGCTGTATTACCCGTACCCTGGTTCCAGCTGTTTTTTATATTTGCTGTATTACCCGTACCCTACTTCCAGCTGTTTATTTATATTTCATATATTCCAAGTACCCTGTCTCCAGCTGTTATTTATTTTTCCTGTATTCCCCATACCCCTGCCTCCATGGCTGCTTTTTATATTCCCTGTATTTATGTCCTTAATAAGATAGATATCCCTAAGAAAAAAAGAACAAAAATACTTTTGAAATTCGGTGATAGTGATGGACCAAACCTCTGTAGAGTAAAAAAAGTAGATGTTAGTTCCACATTTATTGAAAATATATTTCGGTCTGGGTTGACCCTCGTCAGTTCTAACGATATGATAATCATCAAAATCGATTAGAAAAAATTTTGTTAAAAACTACAAGAAAATAAATAAACAAAAAAGATTGTTAAAAAAAAATTGGACAAAAGGGAATCGAACTCAGGTCATGAGATGAAAGAAAGATAATTTGCAACTATTCACTTTAAAAAAATGTTTTAAGACAATTATTATTCCTTGAGATTGTTTCTGTCACGAAGATAACAAACTGTTTAGATGTATGTGCATAAAGTGGTGGTGGGGACTGGGCATGTACTTGGGGGTCAATCTAATTAACAAAATTTTACGTAAATACAATGAAAAATTTCAGTGAGTATCGTTGAATGAAACTCTCCTGTTTCCTTTTTTGGTTCTACTTCTCTTTGTTGTCTGTCCTATATATTGTAGTTTACAGTGTTCACATGTAATACAGTAAACTACATTTCTGGTCTTACAGTTGAAAGTTCCATCAATCTCAATCTTCTTGCTGGAATTAGAGGATTGTATAACTGTTCCAGGCTCTATGTAGGAACAAGTTGGGCAATTTAAACCACAAGGTTTACTGTTAACTGAATGGAACATCTCCAGCCTGTCTCCAGCTCTTTTTTTTTAAATTCCCTGCATTCCCTGTACCCTCCAACAGCTGTTTTTTATATTCCTTGTATTCCCATTTACCTGGTCTCCAGCAGTTTTTATATTTCCTGTTCTTCTTGTACCCTGTCTCCAGCTGTTTTTATATTCCCTGTCTTCCCATTTACCTTGTCTCCAGCTGTTTTTATATTCCTTGTATTCCCAGTTACCTGGTCTCCAGCAGCTTTTATATTTCCTGTATTCCCATTTACCCTGTCTCCAGCTGTTTTTATATTCCCTGTATTCCCATTTACCTTGCCTCCAGCTGTTTTTATATTCCCTGTATTCCCATTAACCTTGTCTCCAGCTGTTTTTATATTCCCTATATTCCAATTTACCCTGTCTCAAGCTGTTTTTATATTCCCTGTATTCCCATTTACCTTGTCTCCAGCACAGTTTTTATATTCCCTGTATTCCCATTTACCCTGTCTTCAGCTGTTTTTATATTCCCCGTATTCCCATTTACCCTGTCTCCAGCTGTTTTTATATTCCCTGTATTCCCATTTACCTTGCCTCCAGCTGTTTTTATATTCCCTGTATTCCCATTTACCCTGTCTCCAGCTGCTTTTATATTCCCTGTATTCCCATTTACCTTGTCTCCAGCTGTTTTTATATTTCCTTTATTCCCATTTACCCTGTCTCCAGCTGTTTTCATATTTCCTGTATTCCCATTTACCTTGTCTCCAGCTGTTTTTATATTCCCTTTATTCCCATTTACCCTGTCCCCAGCTGTTTTTGTATTTCCTGTATTCCCATTCACCTTGTCTTCAGCTGTTTTAATAGATTACCTGTATTCCCATTCACCTTGTCTCCAGCTGTTTTTATATTCCCTGTATTCCCATTTACCATGTCTCCAGCTGTTTTTATATTCCCTGTATTCCCATTAACCTTGTCTCCAGCTGTTTTTATATTCCCTTTATTCCCATTTACCCTGTCTCCAGCTGTTTTCATATATCCTGTATTCCCATTTACCCTGTCTCCAGCTGTTTTTATATTCCCTGTATTCCCATTTACCTTGTCTCCAGCTGTTTTTATATTCCCTTTATTCCCATTTACCCTGTCCCCAGCTGTTTTTGTATTTCCTGTATTCCCATTCACCTTGTCTTCAGCTGTTTTAATAGATTACCTGTATTCCCATTCACCTTGTCTCCAGCAGTTTTTATATTCCCTGTATTCCTGTCTCAAGCTGTTTTTATATTCCCTGTATTCCCATTTACCTTGTCTCCAGCACAGTTTTTATATTCCCTGTATTCCCATTTACCCTGTCTTCAGCTGTTTTTATATTCCCCGTATTCCCATTTACCCTGTCTCCAGCTGTTTTTATATTCCCTGTATTCCCATTTACCTTGCCTCCAGCTGTTTTTATATTCCCTGTATTCCCATTTACCCTGTCTCCAGCTGCTTTTATATTCCCTGTATTCCCATTTACCTTGTCTCCAGCTGTTTTTATATTTCCTTTATTCCCATTTACCCTGTCTCCAGCTGTTTTCATATTTCCTGTATTCCCATTTACCTTGTCTCCAGCTGTTTTTATATTCCCTTTATTCCCATTTACCCTGTCCCCAGCTGTTTTTGTATTTCCTGTATTCCCATTCACCTTGTCTTCAGCTGTTTTAATAGATTACCTGTATTCCCATTCACCTTGTCTCCAGCAGTTTTTATATTCCCTGTATTCCCATTTACCCTGTCTCCAGCTGTTTTTATATTCCCTGTATTCCCATTTACCCTGTCTCCAGCTGCTTTTATATTCCCTGTATTCCCATTTACCTTGTCTCCAGCTGTTTTTATATTTCCTTTATTCCCATTTACCCTGTCTCCAGCTGTTTTCATATTTCCTGTATTCCCATTTACCCTGTCTCCAGCTGTTTTTATATTCCCTGTATTCCCATTTACCTTGTCTCCAGCTGTTTTTATATTCCCTGTATTCCCATTTACCCTGTGTTTTCATATTTCCTGTATTTCCTGTACTCAGTCTCCACTTCTTTTCTTGTAAGGAAGCCCCTGCAATGCAATTTTGACAATTAAATCATTATTACACACAATCGATTACAAATGTATGCAATGTATTTCCCTTGGAAACCAATGTTGTGGTATAAAGTGTTTCTTTTTTGGACTACTAAATTGTCTTAACCAAATTTTCTTTAGTATTTACAGATTATAAGTAGGGCTGGGCACATTCCAACTTTTTTTATCCGTTCTGCTAGCTGTTAGTTCCAACCATTAAAAAAGTAAATTTCAGTAGCCGTTTTAAAGTTTAGAATGGGATGTCCATTCCTTAACAGCATTTACCGTTTTTTTAATTAATGGAACTTTGCCCAGCCCTAATTATAAGCCTATTCTTGTCCAAATGATAAAACCAATTCCCTTTAACTTAAAGTTATTAACTGTAAGGAAGTAAATTTAAGGTGATGTACAATAGATGATATTTACTGGGATATGTATTGGTATAACAATGAGACAAGGATACAACACTGCATGTAAATATATGAGAAGCCCTATGTCAACTCAAGTTCAGGAGATTGCTTTGCAGGGTAAGTGTATGACTTAAAGATTATTAAGATGATTCTTTAATTGTTTCTTTAACAGCACAAAATTAAGTCAAGCATACAATGTTTTCTGGATACTCTGTTTAGAAGCAGTGCCGGATCTAATGCTGTCTCTATGTAAAAGAATTGATGTTGAACAATATCTTCATTTTACAACAGGAATGGATATTTTATATCATTTTAAATTTGACTTTTGATTTTGAAAAACATGTTTTTTATAGGTTATCCTACAAATTGCTTGGCATCAAAAGAGGTAAGAATCACATATTTGAAAATTAACATTGCAGGATTATTTCTATGCTAAACTTATTTGTATATTTAGAACAAATCTTGTGAAATGAATGAGGATTCAAGACTTGACCAGTTTTTAGCACTTTCAGGAACCAAATTCAGGATCTCAGATCTATTACTACAGTTTGATGGAGTGTTGATCAATGATACAGATTGGATTTCACAGTTACAGAGTAAATCAGACGAATTTACTTTCAGGTATAGGCAATGGAGAATTTTTTGTTAATATTTCCAATATAACTTAATTTTTCATTTTGCTAGACGGAAGATGTACCCCTATGTAGATAACTATACCTTGCTTTGTTATACTTGGACTCAAAATTTATCGCAGTTTTCAAAACTAAGCATTAATCCGACTAAAGACACAGGTAGTATCTAAGTCAATTTGGTTAATCTAAAACTCCTACTGCTGAGTTATATTTGCCTTAAAACTTACACATTCTATTTTTTTTTATTTGGTACATGAAACCATAGCAGCACAAATATTTCAGCAAAGTAAATATTTAAATAAATTTTGTGAGTATTTCCCCCTCCACCAACCTTCTTCAATCTCCAAACCTCCTGGATGTCCGTCTCTTGACCCTCCTGAAGTCTAGGGCCAATCATTAAAGACAGCCATTTATGGTTTAATTGGTTCTGTTAAAAATCAGTTTATGTCATAGAAATCTTAAAATGTCTAATTGTAATATGTGGTTATTGTAGCAAACATAAATAATAAAATAAAATACTGAAATATTTATGTTTAGGAGAAGTTTATTTATACATTCACAAGAGAGAACAACTTCTGATGACTGATCTAAGAAATGAACTGATAGAAATTAAAAATATTGACCACAAAGTTGAAATAGAGTTAGATGTAAATGCCAAGAAACATATTTCTACATCAAGCACAGAGTGTACAGAAGATACTCATGCTCAAACCTTTGATTCTTGTGTAGAAAATACAATATTTCATCAACTTCAGAATCAATGTCATCTTTCCTTTTGGAACGAACTAAATAATGAGTCATCCTGCATTAACTCTACAGGGACTTCAGAAGCTATGAAAGTAGTTCAATCAAGTTTAAACAAATGCATCCCTCCTTGTATGAAAGTAAAAATAATCTTGAAACAAAACCCAGTGAATTGGCTTAATATATTGACAAATCCAGCTAAATATTTCAGACAATTTACCCCAGGGTTCATCATCAAAATTCCATCATCTGTTATGTATTCAGAAATGAATGAAAGCTATTCTTTGATTTCCTTTATTACTGAATTTGGTGGATGGGTTGGACTTTTTCTTGGCGTCTCAATACTTGGAGCTTTTGAATTTGTAGAGAGTCAAATTTGTAGTTCTATGACTGTTACATTTAAAAAAGCAATTTTATCAAAGAGTGGATTGATTTTAAAAATTGCATGTTTGCTGGGAGTCCTTATTATAGTGATTCAATGTGGAGTCAAACTCATAAAAACGGAAAAATTAATGGATGTTAAAATAGTGGATAATCTTAATAATATCAGCATATCCTTTTGTTCTGCTGAGAATATTTATCAAGACAACCAACCTAATGATCTTTATGTGGGGGATTCCACATCATTTTGGAATAACATAACAAGACTAAGAGATAAATTAGAATGGATGGAATTAGTATTGGAAGATGGAAATTCTATCACTATCTTTGATTCATCACAAAATCAAGGTTCTGAGTACATTTCATATTCCATCAACACACCACAGTTTGAGACATTTATTGAGACTTGTCATACACTGGATCTAAAACACTGGAATAGAATCAAGAGAATGGAAATTATAGCAAAGAAAGAATTAACAATATATGTTCATATAACAGGCCAGCTTCTTAGACCAGGAAGACAGGGCTTCAGTTTCATGAACAAAGATACAACCTTTCTATATGGAAGGTATGTTCATTTAATTTGTCAATTCTTTTAACTATGTATATATTCACTATCCATGTTCTAGCAAATTCCTGAATGAATTTAATTGTTCATAATTACTGAGGGGTGAGATACGTCCCCTTCTTTTCTAATTATAAAACTTCCGCTTTTCCCCCACTGAATGACATATAATTACTCCATGGTGAAATTTCTCCCCTTCTTTTTGAACCCCTCAGCCAATCAGAGCTCATGCCACGCAATTATAATAATTGCGATAATTAAAAGACCCTCTTCTCCCCTATCCCCACCAATTGGAACCCTTTCTACCCAATTATGTATCATTATAAATATCAATAACCAATCAAAATCCATATAGTCTAATTATCGCGCGCAGATTCCTGCTTCCTTGGGAGTATAAAAAAGGGGCTTGATTTCTCCCCAATTCGAATTCAGAACAGAAATTTCTCCAGAGTGAAACTGCGTGTGATTCCGTCTATTCAGGTTTTGAAGTTTTCTTTATTACTTTTGCTTTTGCTCCCCTTTTCTATTTCCAAGTTTTCCAAGGCTCGTATTCATGTATTTTCTCCCTAGTACTTAGTTTTTAAGGATTTATATTGTGTCAGGTTCAAAGATAAATAAAATATCTTCTATGTTTTTAACTTGTTTATGTGAGACCAGAACTTTGAGTTCCGATTTTCAAGTGAGATAAAGAATCACACAGTAGTCAATAAATAAAAAGGGATAGTTGAGCAGTTTTATTTTTGAATATAGAAACTAGATTTATAAAGTTTTGTCATTCTCTTACAACTATGTTAGTGAAAATGTTGTTGTTTTTTAAGCTTAATAGTTTTTAACCTTTATCATATTATTTTAGGGGAAACGGAGGATTTATTCACTATTCATCACATTTGTTTCACCTTGATGTTTTGAATCAAACCAGACTTTTTGAAGATGGATATAATGAATATTACTCATATGATGATTGCATTCTAAACGGAGTGGCAAAAAGCTATCAATATTATGACATAAAGAATATCTTGAAATCTACAGAAACTAAAGCCATTACTAAAGGCATTGATGAATCTTCATTTAAAGATCTAACAATTCAGTTAGAGCATGTGAAAAAAACTAGTGATTGCAATGACCCAATCATAAAGCTTCAGACAACATTTACTCTTACCAGTCTGGACGACAAATATTTCAGCTTCGATAATCGTGGTTTTAGTAAACCTTTTCAATTTGGCCTAGATTTTCCCTCATCAGCACTGGTAAAAGAGGTGTGTAGGCTAAACTTTCACTTTTGATATTTACATACCAGAATTTACATACCAGGATAATGTTTGGTGTAGATAAAGAACATTTTTATTTCATAGTAAAAATACTTAACTCTATATGTAAACACTGTTAAAAACAGACAACTCATGATAAGGGATAGACCGTTTTCATTTTTTATTTAAAAATGTTTGTTTCGTTATGAAAACGAGGACAAAAAAAACAAAAAATGAAATGATCGTTTTAAAAAAGATTGTTTTTTTATGGAAATTGTTTTTAAAAATGGTTGTTTTTAAAATGATTGTTTTAAAAAATGATTGTTAACGACGACCCTTTGTTAACGATGGTTTTGTAAAAACAATAATATAAAAAATGGTTGCTTATCATTTAAACGATTGTTTTAAAAAATGATCGTTTTTTTTCAAAATGAAACAATCTTTTTTATAAAACGATTGAAAAATGAATAAAAAAAGACCATTTTCAAAAAGGATTAACAACCCTACAAGATCTGCCACCCATTACTTACCTCATAATCAAGTTTAATTGTTTGATAAACATTTTTGTTATTTGTGAACCCAGAAACAAAAGTTAAGGGGATACAAAATGTTTGTTAAAAATGACTATGTGTCTAGTTTAGAGTTCTTAAGTATGAAAAATAGTCCCTTGTATTAATTTTATAAGTATGAGCAAACTTTTACTAGCCACCTGAAAGCTGCAAAACTACAGTTCAACAGTTTTTTTTACCAGGTTTATTCATCCTATGATATGATTTCTCTTATTGGAGAAATATGAGGATGGGCAGGGTTACTACTAGGATACAGGTATAATAAAGTATGTATTTTAATGTTCACTAAACCCTCAATCTTGTGTTTAGTGTGCTAGGTTTTGCATTTTTAATCAGAAGAAAACTTGGTCAAAATATTGGATTCAAGATATTTCTTTGTATTGTTATTGGAATATTTGCTGCTTTACTTTACCAGCTTACACTCTCAACACAGAAGCTGCAGAGTAACTTGATAGGAACTAAAGTAGAATACATGGAAACAGATCCTAACCTGAACATTTCAATATCAATTTGCAATATATTGACATCCTGGCCTATGGACAATATTACAGTTGTTAAACGATTTAATGAAATATTTCAAAAAGGTAAAGCAAATGCTGAATGGATTAAATATACAGATATTTTACAAGAGATGGTTATATGGAAAGATAGTTCAATTATTTATCAGTGTAAAACAATGAGTTTTACTGAAGAAGAAATCAAAATGGTTCATAAATGTAATAGATTTGATGCTGTTTTCCTTCATGACCCCAGCTTTCTTACTGGTTATACTTCTTTAAAGCTTCCAGGAGAAACGCTAAATAAGAACAAAATTCTTCTTATGAATGCTAAACAGATTCACAGTATTGAAGAAGATAATTTCTGCATGAATTCAGTTGACTATGATTCATGCAGAGATGAATATATAGCACAAGAGTTTAACACTACATTTGGATGCATCTATTTTAATATGAAGTAAGAATTCAAAAAATATAACATGATATGTTTAACAGTACCTACTGGTGTTTACAATTATTTTGAAGGTAACTAGCTGAAGGGACCGGTGTGGCCTGTGGAAAAAAATTTTTGAAATAAAATTAAAAAGTTTTTTTTTAAATCTAAATTTTTTTTAGCCAAGACACCCACCGGCCGGCCATGAGTTTACACAAAAAAATCAGCCCAATTTTCCAGCCGTTTGGCCAGTTATAGGAAACATATATATATATATATATATAAATGTCTTGTTTATTATATAGATAATCTGGGGCTGTTCAAATATCTTTTTACACAAAAGATTATAAAAAGTAGAGCTCAAGCGCACTTGGTTAAATAATTGTGCAGCTAAATTATTTGTAACCATAATTAAACACTTAAAAAAACAGTGATTTTTTTTAATCGGTAATATGAATAATGTTAAGGAATCCAGGAAATAGGTATATGAAATGCATTCTACCAGCAAAATATACCTCAGTACGTCTACACAAAGAAACTGTTCTGTCACCTACCGGAACAATATCAGAATTACTTATACCACCACCAGGACCACCTCCATCCCCTTTACCACCTCTATCAACATCAGCACCACCTCCACCACCACCACAGGGACCGCCTCCACCACCACCACCACCAGGACCAGCACCACCAGTGACACTTCCACAATTTATTTCAGGAATATTGACAGTAAACTTTCTCAATAACATTAAAAAATGTGGCCAAATTATTCCTTCTCACTGAACAAGAGATTAAATATCATTAAACTAAATTCAATCATGTCTCTACCCTACATGTTACACTCTCAACCTTGTTTACTTTTCCTACTTTGTAATTGAGAAACTCTTTTTGCCATTTACAAGATAGTAAAAAAGGGGAGTCTTTGTTTAAAAATCAAAATAGACCATTATTTCTTATCATTTGAGTAAAATATCTTTAATAAATGTACAAACATGTGTCACATTGACTGAGTATTGCATAATATCACAAAGGTGGTTAATGAGTGATTTTAAGATGGATTTAGAATAATAATTCAGTAATTGAATAATCATTAGACTTTGTGATATTTCAAGATGTAATACTCAGTCAAATTTGTCAAAAATTTCATTGTAAAACAGTTTAAGAATTCAACACACAAAATATTAATCTTAAGTAGAATTGAAAAAATGGTTCGAGTTGTGCTTTTTTTGCGTGACGCGTCTGGATTTTATAAAATCACACTTTAATGCCCTAAATATACCATTTAAAAAAGTAGTTTTGCCCGGAAGAGTCAAATGTGGTGGTACAAAAGGGGAAATAGTGGTGGCTCATGGCTGCCGGAACAGAAAAAAGCTATTATGTGGCATGGAAGGGGAAATAGTGGTGGCTCATGGCTGACTGCCTTCACCTGCTCCTGGGATAAGGTCAAATTAGGAAATAATTCATTAAACAAATGTGATTGGCTAATCAAAATAATGCGTAAAATAGGCTTGATTTTTATCTGTCATTGCCTACTTAGAGGAATATAAATCTGCTATAGAAGCATATGAAAATGAACTGACCAAGCTTTCTAAAAATGTTAAGCTTGGTCTCAGTAAATGTTTGCAACCCTGCAGGAAAAGTATCCTGAATGTTGAACTGCTCTACAGTGATTTGGTTTGTTAATTTACTTTTTGATAACATAGTTATTATATTAATGAAAGAAGTCTTTATTATTTTCTTTTAGATATCTGATCAGAAGAACTATCTAATAATCAGGAAGCCCAGGAATATCCAGGTTCTGAAGAGTGAGTATATCTACACATTCTGGGAGTTTATTGCAGAGTTTGGAGGCTGTGTTGGAATACTCTTCGGATTCTGCTTTCTAGATATTTTCAATTTTGTCACAACAAGTGTTATTCTTGTAGTGCAGGGAAAATACTTTTCATAATTACTAATATAGCAGTTAGCATCTTACTTTTTATCTTTTAATGTGATTTAGAAAAAAAATCGTTTTTATTATTTCTTGATGTAAATCTGTATGTTTTGTTAAATAAAAAATTATTTAATTTGTTCTGACTCGAGAGAAGAGAGGATAGTAATGTTAAAAGAATAAGTGTTCTCTTAATGTTCTCAGTTAAGATGTCTGTAGGGTCATTATTTAACCTTAACCCTATTCCTGCTGGGGGGGGGGGTCAATTTGACCCCCCCTTGTAGTTTTTTTACATAACTCAAAAAGTATTGCTCTGAGGCTGTTGAAATTTTCTGACTTTTCCTTCATACCCAAAGCCCTCCCTTTAGGCCTAAAACCGAGCTTTAATACTAACTGCCTGAATGACTGCCTTTTCCTGTAACAAACTAAATCTTTGTTTTGACCCACTTCCACTTGTTAGATTTTGATAAAATTTAGCTTTTTGGAAAGCCTTTAACATAAGGAAACGAATTGCACAAGTTTTGCGAAAAAAATTGCAAATTTTTTGCAAACAACCTGTCAAAGGAAATTTGCACATTTTTAGTTTTTCTTGATTAAAAATGTATAATTTTTAATTTTTTGGACAAATTTTTTTGCAGACATTTTTACTTTATAACTGGATTTTGCGATAAAAAATTCAATTTTTGCTTTTTTGCAGATTAAAAAAAGTAGAGCACAAGAGCTTTCCAATGATGTATCATTTGTCATATTTGGACATCAAACATGGGATTTAGAGGGGGGTCAACTTGACCCCCCCCCAGCATATCCTGGTTTTCAAGTACCCCAGCAGAGATAGGGTTAAAAAGGCGGAGGTGTATGACTCTATGTAATGTAATGATGGTATGATTTTGTTGATCTTTTACGATCAGGGATTCAAAAGACCTCAAGATCGCTGCAATCATAGTTATCATGCCCCCCTCTCCACCCCTTATACAAACTTCAGAATTATAATGGTTTTAGTTGTGTTTACGTAATAATTCTAACAAGCCAAAACATATCTATAAATAACCCAAGTGACGCCATTGTTCCGTTATTCCAGAGGGCAGGGGCAGGAGAGTCGGCCCACCCAGCCAGGGGAGCTAGGGTTAAGATCTAAGCTAGGGTGGAGCGAACCCTGAGAGAGAGGAGTTAGTTGTGAATCAACTCCGGGAATAATAGGTTACCCTGAAGATCCACCTCACCCTGATTATTATTCATTTACATCGATCGTATAGTATCATCTCATTTATTCGTGTTTGTATAAAATAATAATAATAAATTGTAAAACCGTCTCACGCTGAATATTTGATAATATGAGTTGTTGCCTAGAATTTTTACCATATACTAGAGTAAAACTACCCCATATTGGTTGAGCAGGAAGAAGGGGGGGGGGGGGGTAGAAGAAACAAAATGGGGAAATTACAGTTTAACAACCATTATATTTGAATTTTAAAGATGTGATGATATAAAAAAATGATATGTTGAGTAACAATGTTCAATTGTCCAAGAATGTTTCATTACACAATTGTTAAAGTTATTTTTCAAAACTGGTAAATATATTAAAAATTGATAGTAAATTCTAGTAAAGCGTTGACGTTGAGCAATTAAATATCCTTAGACACACTGGTAAAAATGGACTATAATGTTTGGAGTTAAAACACTTTATATTTTTTCCTTGAAATATATTTATCATGCAGTCAACTTAGGTATAATCTCAATTTTATGGAAATGCCACCTAGGGAATTTTGAGCAAATAATTCTTTAAGAAATTGTAAATATAAATTGCATTTACAGATCTTAATTTGAACAAAATTTTGTTGTGGATATTTTTTTGCGGAAAATGCAAAAAGATGAATTGGGTTGGGGGTTAGCTTAAATTTCTCCTTTCACTGGTTGTCCTTAATATACAGATATGTATATGTTATTGTTTCTGGTTTATAGCCCGTTTAACAGGTAGATGCACTCGACAAATAGGGCCTGCGAGAGGCTGGGTTCTAATGATTTGACTTTAAATTAATTAAGCACATGCGCAAAGCGAAATATTTACTTGGCGCATGCGCAGAAGACAAATTACATGTCGTCTTAATGATATAATTTCAAACAGTTTTTGAGAATAAAATATTCAATTTTTTGTAATTTTTTATTTTCTTTAACAAAATAATCTTAAATTTAAAAATAATGATGCAAATCCCGTAATTTTTTTATTATCATCACCAATTTATAATTATTAAATAACATTGAATGTATATGTTGACAGTTGACAGTTGAAAATAATTAATATTTTTAATTACAAATATTAATATCTGATTCATACTTGATCAGACAAAGCTTTAAAGGATACTGTTGTAAATCGGGCATTGCCATCTTTGTATGGAGGGTCACTTGAAATTAGGTTTACAGTCCCATTAAATTGCTCTTTTTGTTTATTGACAACTTAAAAATTGATAGGTTTTTTATTGAAATTGCTGTATAATGGGCCTTCTCTCCCAAAACAAGAATTTACTGAAATAGTTAACGTACTAAAAAAATTTGAAAAAAGAACGAAAAATTTCAAAAAAATTTCAAAAACGAAAATTTAGTTTTCAACAAATTAAAAGACGTGACACATGCTTTTAAAGTTATTTCCCCAAGGGCTTTTCATAGTTGTTAGATTTAGCTTAAATCACACAAAAAAAAGCTACTTTAGACGTTTTTCTGAAAAACAGCCCACCCTTAGACCAACCTGTACCTGATCCAATGCATGAAATAAGTTTTTTTAAATACAAATGTTATGCTATAAATTAAAAAAAAGTCAAACACTAATACTGCTACAGGACCAGCATTATATACAGCAGTCAGTCCAATCCGCAGCTCCAGAAAATTATATCGTTACATCTCAGGCTACCCTTGCAGTGCGCGTCACTGTCAAATTATAAAAATAATGATGAGAGATACTCCTAAATGTTATCATTTTCTTTCAAATAAGAATACAAATCATCATTTTATTATATACTTGGTGTTTCTTTAAAAAATAGTGTTTAAGCTTAATCGCTAACTACGTCTTATTGTACTAAACAGTTTTTTCTAGCAGGACAATGTCTTGATAACTGATAATTTCAAACAAAATGTTTGGAATTTCTTTATACTTTAGTTTAATGGTATTTCAAACAATATGTTTAAAAATTCTTAATACTTTAGTTTAATGGTATTTCAAACAAATGTTCAGAATTTCTTAAAACTTTAGTTTAATAGTATTTTAAGCAAAATGTTTAGAATTTCTTAATACTTTAGTTTTATGGTATTTCAAACAAAATGTTCAGAATTTCTTAATACTTTAGTTTTATGGTATTTCAAACAAAATGTTCAGAATTTCTTAATACTTTAGTTTTATGGTATTTCAAACAAAATGTTTAGAATTTCTTAATACTTTAGTTTTATGGTATTTCAAACAAAATGTTCAGAATTTCTTAATACTTTAGTTTTATGGTATTTCAAACAAAATGTTTAGAATTTCTTAATACTTTATTTTAATGATATTTCAAGCAAATTTTTTTAGAATTTCTTAATATTTAGTTTAATGATATTTCAAACAAATGTTTGAATTTCTTAATACTTTAGTTAAATGGTATTTCGAACAAAATGTTTAGAATTTCTTAAAACTTTAGTTTAATGATATTTCAGACAAAATGTTTAGAATTTCTTAATACTTTAGTTTAATGGTATTTCAGATAAAATGTTCAGAATTTCTTAATACTTTAGTTTAATGGTATTTCAGACAAAATGTTCAGAATTTCTGAATGCTTCAGTTGAATGGTATTTCATACAAAATGCTCAGAATTTCTCAATTCTTTAGTTTTATGATATTTCAAACAAAATGCTTAGATTTTCTGAATGTTTTAGTTTACACGATATTTCTAACAAAATTTTCAGAACTTTTGATTGTTGTAGTTTCATGGGTATTTTTTAAGAATGTTCATAATTTCTGAATACTTTAGTAAGATGGTATTTCAAACAAAATGTTTCGAATTTCTTAATAATTTAGTTTAAATTGTGTTTTAAACGAAATGTTTAGAAATTCTGATAGTTGTAGTTTAATAGTATTTAAATTTTTTTTTCATAATTGCATAATAGTGAAATAAATATTGTAATTTGTAAACCTAGAAGTTGAATTAGAGATGAGTCTTATTATAGGCTTCAGATCTACACAGTTTTGCACTGAATAGGCATGTCCCTCCCTGGCCCATAGGAAGAATGCATCTATCTATTTATATTTTATATATAAAATATATACTTTGCTTTTCTTTCTGTTTGTCTGTTTAAATCCAAAAAACATTAAAAAGGCTAAATTACTTTAATTCTTTCAATTATACTTTAATCTTATTTACAATTTTTCCTAATACGGGGTTTTTCAAATACACAACAAAAGTTATAAGATTTTAAAACTCACCGGTCTTCTGGGAGTCCTGTATTTAGCCCTGTTTTCTAAACCATTTGAAAAATAGATAGTTTTTCTCTTTGTAAAGGCATTGAGTATTTGCCACAAACATAAATTTTCTTTCCCTAAATCGTTACAACCTGATTGTGTGAACCTTTGATATTTCGGTAAGAAATAGAGTTTTCGGTAAAAAATAGAGTTCCCCGAGGAGAGCTGATTCGAGAAATTTTTCAAGGGTTCTTATTCTTCTTTTATTTTAACAAAAACATGCTTTCAATAATTTTCTTTTTTTAACAACAGAATGCAAACTACGTATAAGGTTATCTGACTCTCTCAATCTTTTCCCCCTTAAAACTAATTTTAGCAAAATCAAAGCTTATTAAATTAAGGTAGGCATTTTACAAAGAGATAAAGATACCTTATAGCAAGTAATATATACACGTACACTCACCAATATCCATAAATCTTTCTTAACTATTACGTCGCTGTAAATGTATTAATTATAATTCATACATATGTATGTATCCAAGGATAGACTCACACGGACATGGAGCCTGAATAATGTAAACCTCACATACATGTCGCTCGATATTATATGAAATGTAGACTGTACATGAACCCTGATCCATAATAATGGAAACCTTATATTGGTGTCTCAGATAATGTATGAAATATCTGAAAAGTAAAAGCAGATCAAGTAATATCTATGCGTGCACGTAACTATATCCAAAATCTTTTATAACAAGTATGTAGCCTAGAGGCGTACTATAAATTAGAAATCCGATAATGTTTTAAACCTAGGATAGACGTACTCAGACATGGATAAACCTCGTACAAGTATCTTAATTTAAATTAATAATTAATTGAAATACATTAGTACTAAACTATGAATATAATTGCTTATAGTACCGAGGTATACGAACCTGGAACCCGTTGTAACGTATACCCATATAGTACCGAGGTATACGAACCTGGAACCCGTTGTAACGTATACCCATATAGTACCGAGGTATACGAACCTGGAACCCGTTGTAACGTATACCTCATATAAGTGTCCTGATAAATTACTTAGACTTTCTATGTACAGGTGTATGCTGAGTAACTGTAACGCACGCTGTCCCGGTAGCAAGGATACGAAGACAACTAAGGCACACAAGGAGGGCCAAACACTACCTGAAAATCTATCCCAACCATTCTGATCTTAAATCGGTCAACTGTATGCGAGCGGTTAACTCTCAATGTTAGCCTTCCTCACATTCATATTTCAGCGAATTTTTGTTTATTTTCTTAACTCGGATTGTTTTTTTAACTATTTGGATTAACTAGAATCCCAACAGACTTAAAATTATACAATCTTGATCAGTGTTCATATCAACTCAGCTTATCAAAATTACATGCGTTTAGCAGACTGATCTCGGAATGCACTTTGTTCACTTTTGATTTCTTACGGATTTATACGAACCTAATAAGGCTCTCTTAATGAGGAAATGCCAAAAAAATTTGTTTTGCATTCCATGATGTAAACTATGTAAAACATCTCTGTTTAATGAGACACATAGAATTTAATATCTTGAATAGTTTAACTGTAACACTAGCGTTAAATAAAATATAGCAAAACTATATTGTAAATGCTTTTTTCGTGTAAACTTTTTAACAATATATGTATAATATTGTAAAATTAAATATGCTCACGAAAATAAAAAATATTTCGTTTAAAAAAGATATTTCAAACTAACACTACTTGATCTACCAGAATTTTATTTAAAAATATCAACATCAGGTTGTTTAGATAAAGGGATTAGAAAATCGGATTTTGAGGGGAAACTCTATTCCTGTTATATATGGAGTAAAAAAATTGTTTTTATATAAAATATGTTTTACTATTAAGAAAGAAACTAGGATCCTCTTGGTTGGTCGGGGTAAGTAAAAATTATGTTTTTTGGGTCAGTAACAGAAGGTTTAAAAACACATGTTATAATAACAAAATATTTGTAAATAATTTAAGATATGATAACAATTGATATAATTAACAAAAAACATAATTTATCTAACATTCACAATACATTAAATTTATCTGGATTTATAATTAGTTTATTTTCATACTACACTACTGCTAGCTAGTTTATCTAACATTCACAATACATCATAATTCATCTGGATTTATTATTAAACCAAATTAAATGCACTGTTTATTTTCATACTACACTATTGCTAGCTAGTTTATCTAACACAATACATCATAATTTATCTGGATTTATAATTAAACCAAATTATATGCTAGGTTTATTTTTATACTATACTACTGCTAGCTAGTTTATCTAACATTCACAATACATCATAATTTATCTGGATTTATAATTAAACCAAATTAAATGCATTGTTTATTTTCTTCCACAACTGATGGGCCAAGTAGTAGATGAAAGAATAAGGCACTGGCAGGGGCATGATTCTGAACTGATACCGAATTTAAAGAATTTGAGTTGCCGCTTAAAGTAACACTCCTGTATGCCGAGTCCATTAGCGCCTGATCCAATCAGGGTTCAGTTATGTGTTTGTTGTCTATTCTGGACAAATAGAAATAGTATGGCGGTAACATCTATCTTTCTATCTATATCATTATCCAATCAAAGTTATGAATCCTTCAATCGGCGCTAACAGTAAATGGAAATATTTGCTTCTTCTGAAACTATCGTGGGAAATGTGTTTTTGCCACAAACTCTCACTGCTTGAATGACTCTTTTTCCTGTAACAAACTAAATCTTTGTTTTGACCCACTTCCGCTTTTCAGATTTTGATAAAATTTTGCTTTTTGGAAAGCCTTTGACATAAGGAAAGGAATTGCACAAGTTTTGCGAAAAAAAATTGCAAATTTTTTGCAAACAACCTGTCAAAGGAAATTTGCACATTTTTAGTTCTTCTTGATTAAAAATCAGGTTATTTAAAATTTTGCAAAATTTTTTTGCATATTTTAAATGGCATGGTCAAGGGCTTTTCAAAAATGTATAATTTTTTCATTTTTTGGACAAATTTTTGTTTGCAAACATTTTTACTATATAACTGGATTTTGTAATAAAAAATTCTATTTCTGCAAATTTGCCAATTTTTTTGCAGATTCTAAAAGTAGAGCACAAGAGCTTTCCAATGATGTATCATTTATCATATTTGGACATCAAACATGGGATTTAGAGAGGGGGGTCAAATTGACCCCCCCCCAGCATATCCTGGTTTTCAAGTACCCCAGCAGAGATAGGGTTAATAGAGTTGTAAAATCACAACACTTAGTGTCTCTGCTCATCTTTTAGAAACTAAAAGTTTATGGTAGTAAAATGAAATATTTTAATTGGCATAAATTTTTCAGATTTTAACAAGCATGAGCAGAATGTATAGAAAAGTTTCACATTAAATTTTGTATTGTATTTCTTAACAACCCCTTTTTGGAAAATCGATCTTTTAGATATATGGAGTTAGGAGCATTCTTATAATTATGAACACATTAACATATTTGAACATTATTTAGACTTAAAATATCACTTTGTGATATGAAAAGTTTAAAGTTTACATGTTCAAGATGTTTAATGTGAAAAATATAAACTAAAATGTTTAGTTTCTAAACATTTTTTAATAATTATATACTTTTACACAGTATATTTTATAATATATTTATATATCAGAAATCAATTATATATCCCCCCCCCTTTTTAAAATGTAATTTAAGTAGATGTGAGAAAATTAATTTTCTCATGTAAAAATCCTGTGCACATCTTGTGAAATAAACTTAAGGTTTCTTTGTGTAAATCTCGGTCATAGACCCATGATCAAATCATCGACATTCACCTCAACAACACATGAAAAATCACGGCTTATTCACAGGCCACTATTGTCAAATACACCAGAAAATCTTATGTACTCCACAGGTTTTTGTTTGTTGGGGTATGCTTTCTCATTCCTGTAATGTTAATAAATGACGTCAACAAATGATACTGTTCCTAAAAATGAACATTATCTAATTTATGTACAATGTGATTTAGCTTGTTGGGACTTAAATAGTCATGTCTTATTTAATAGATTTCTCTCTTTTACCTTTTTTGACTTTGAAGGAATAATATCTTACAACATTTTTTACAGGCAAATTTTTTTTATGAAGTTGCTGCTGATGTCTGTCGTTTTCCTTTATTAATTTCTTAACCAACCAATTTGCAATCTTTATGTCTTGGTCAAATATTTCAAAACAATATTATTTTTCATAAATAAATGTTATAGAATATTTGGTTTTTTCTGATTTCTTTATTAGAATATTTTTGACCTTTTTTAAAGGTCAACAATAGCTTATCATTTACTCCATCTTCAGGGTTACCACAACAATATTTATGCATCATCTGGATAACAAATCATGCAATGGAGTTTAGTTTGTAAATTATATTCTATTGTTTCCAACCAAACTGCATTATTACTTTTGAACCTTAAAAGGAGTATTGGCAAAAAAATCAGATATTACAATCTTAAATCATCGTTTTTTTTAATGCATTCATTTAAAGTTAATAATTTTCATGATATTCTTTATTTGTTTTTATTTTAAATGTGGTTTGTTGGTTGCCAGGTGTCTCTGCTTCTGTTGTTTTTGCTTGGTTCCAAGTAGCAAAGACACAAAAAGTCGTTTAACAACTAGGAGTAGGATTAGTAGCAATCCGCACTGAATATTTTTCAACATAAGCCTATACCCTGTTTCTTTTTATTTTATAATGATTAAATTTTAGATGAAGACTCTGTCTAAGTTTAAATTTTTCCAAATCCAGATAGTTCCGGCTGTTTGAATAATTTTTAAAAAATATTGTAAAAGCGCTCCTCACTTTAACAATATTCAGAATTAACCGAGCTGAAAACTTTAGAATAGGATATCTTTAACCCTATTCCTGCTGGGGGAGGGGGGTCAATTTGACCCCCCCTGTAGTTTTTTTACATAACTCAAAAAGTATTGGTCTAAGGCTGTTGAAATTTTCTGACTTTTCCTACATACCCAAAGCCCTCCCTTTAGGCTTAAAACCGGTCTTTAATACTAACTGCATGAGTCCTCAGGCACACTGCCTGAATGACTGCTTTTCCTGTAACTAACTAAATCTTTGTTTTGACCCACTTCCACTTGTCAGATTTTGATAAAATTTAGCTTTTTAAAAAGCCTATGACATAAGGAAACGAATTGCAGAAGTTTTGCAAAAAAAAAGTTGCAAATTTTTTGCAAACAACCTGTCAAAGGAATTTTGCACATTTTTAGTTTTTCTTGATTAAAAATCAGGTTATTTAAAATTTTGCAAAATTTTTTGCATATTTAAAATGGCATGGTCAAGGGCTTTTCAAAAATGTATAATTTTTAATTTTTTGGACAATTTTTTTTGCAAACATTTTTACTTTATAACTGGATTTTGCGATAAAAAATTCAATTTTTGCAAATTTGCAAATTTTTTTGCAGATTCTAAAAGTAGAGCACAAGAGCTTTCTAATGATGTATCATTTGTCAAATTTGGACATCAAACATGGGATTTAGAGGGGGGGGGGTTAAATTGACCCCCCCCCCAGCATATCCTGGTTTTCAAGTACCCCAGCAGAGATAGGGTTAATCCATTAGTGACGAGACGGTCAATTTTGACAAGGCAAGGTTTTTATTTTTTAGCTCCTTCATTTTTAAACCAAATGTCCTCCTGTTTCATTTCCGCCCTTCCTACAGATTAAGGTTTCCAGTCAACATTTTTTGCATGAAAATCATGCAAAAATTGTGCAAAGATTTGCTTACATTTCGAGTAAAAATTGCATGAAATTTCGATGTTTTTGCGCATTGAAGTGCAAAAGCTATTTCGCGCAAATTCTGAAGAAAATCTTGGTATTTGCGTATTTCTTTCATTCCTGCTATTTAGTTATTTCGAGCTATTTCATTATTTCGTTAAATTTCAAGAAACAATTCCAAGAAATGATGAAAAAAATCAAAATTAAACCAATCAGATTCAGAGTCAACTATACTTCAGCCTGCTCGGAGCTCAGGTTTTAGGTCACCGGACCCCAACAAACAAAACACAGGTTTTCAACGATATTAGCATGATGGAGAACTGGTTGATAATTCACGTGATTAATTCATGGACCCTCCATGTGTTATACTCTTGAAGAATCCTCCTGTGTACAGCACGCAAAAATATTCTTTGAAAATTCTCGTCGTTATTTCACATGTTGTACATGTAGCAAAATAAACCAGAGCAAGATCTTGCATACTCCTATCGTGTTAAACACAAGTAATGCTATGCCAGAATTTTTAGATTTTAATTCTCGTAATTATCACGTGTAATATATTTGAGATACTTCTATAGTTCAATTCTTGTCGTTTTTTTACATGTTGTGCTCGTAGCAAAAGATACCAGTGCAAGATCTCGAATATTTTCAAAGTGTTAATCATGAGTAATGTAATGCCCGTGATCAAATCATCGACATTCACCTCAACAACACATGAAAAATCACGGCTTCTTCACAGGCCACTATTGTCAAATACACCAGAAAATCTTATGTACTCCACAGGTTTTTGTTTGTTGGGGTATGCTTTCTCATTCCTGTAATGTTAATAAATGACGTCAACAAATGATACTGTTCCTAAAAATGAACATTATCTAATTTATGTACAATGTGATTTAGCTTGTTGGGACTTAAATAGTCATGTCTTATTTAATAGATTTCTCTCTTTTACCTTTTTTGACTTTGAAGGAATAATATCTTACAACATTTTTTACAGGCAAATTTTTTTGTGTAATCATTCCCTACAATTATGTTAGTTACCCCTAAAATTGGGCCCGATTGGTTCAGTCAATTCGACATTTTATTTTAGATACAATCAAGAAAAATATATATATTTACATTGATACCTTGCACTGATTGCAAGCAAATGGACAGTACACCAACATCCACCTGGGATTCTGTTTACACTCACCAGCCTTGGCCCACATGGTACAGTACCTGAACAGATATTTATTGACATGCCAATCACATTCTATTGATTGCTATAATTAGCTTAGCAAACTTTCTCAAGGAATTTTTACACGCTTATATAGTGTTAGCATATTGATATATATTAAGAGTATTTACTGGTTTTGATCTTCACACTTAGGTTTGACCCAAGGTTTCACAGTAGTTGTTGGTTCAGGTTTAGTCACAGAGTTATCAACTTGTGGGTAGCCAGAGCACTAAAATATTAACATTGATTAATGATCATTTATCCTTAAGTAGTAAGGGCATATACAGGGGGGCAAGGGGGGGCAGTGCCCCTCCTAGAACTCAGAGCTATCACAATTTTATTTTCAAATCTTAAACTGAAGAGTGAAGACTGAAGAACAGAGGGGAGTCCCCCCACCTCAAAAAAAAACATATTATTTCAGTGCTGTGACCTAATTTTCCCTTTTAAGTTTACAAAGTTTTGTTTAAAGGAGGAATAAAGTAGTATTTGCAAGGTGATTGGACTGTACCTCTAAAGTATCTGAATTTACAGTTCAAACTTTTCCCCCTCCCCTAGGAGATCCTAAAGGGGGGGGGAATTAAAGAATTATAAAAAGGAAAGTTACAATATATAAAAATGGATACAAATTTTCCATAACTAACAATTTCGTAAAATGTATACCATCAGGCATACTTTTGTTTCCGTTTTTTTTTGAAAGACTCTACTTAGTTGAGGTGTTTTCGCTATTTTTTTTGAGGGGTTTACGCAAAATTTTGAGGAGTTACTGCTTTTCAAAAAAACTTTAAAAACTTAAATTTGTTTCCTCTTTTATCAAATTCTGTGGGGTAAGGTTAGGTTAAGACAATATTTGTGCTGATTGCTACAGCTAGGACAGGTTAGGGGGCTGAGTGCTGTGGCTAGAATATACTATAGGGCCGTTTTTTAGAGAATATATTGATCTACCATATGTACATAGCATATCATTTACTCCATCTTCAGGGTTACCACAACAATATTTATGCATCATCTGGATAACAAATCATGCAATGGAGTTTAGTTTGTAAATTATATGCTATTGTTTCCAACAAAATTGCATTATTACTTTTGAACCTTAAAAGGAGTATTGGCAAAAAAATCAGATATTACAATCTTTAATCATCGTTTTTTTTAATGCATTCATATAAAGTTAATAAGTTTCATGATATTCTTTATTTGTTTTTAATTTAAATGTGATTTGTTGGATGCCAGGTGTCTCTGCTTCTGTTGTTTTTGCTTGGTTCCAAGTAGCAAAGACACAAAAAATCGTCGTTTAACAACTAGGAGTAGGATTATTAGCAATCCGCACTGAATATTTTTCAACATAAGCCTAAACCCTGTTTCTTTTTTTCGTAAACACTTCCTTTAAGCTTCATAAAATCATCCAACATTTTTATCACCTGGTAAAAAGTGTTGAGCTTCCTGATGTCTGTGTCTGAAAATCCTTCTTTTTGTCCTAGTTGACATTTACCCTGCTTTAAGGGTACAATGGTTGGGTCTCGGGCCTAGTCAACAAACATTTTGTTCATAGCTGTGATTACAGTTTTGATTTTTGGTTTTGAACCTTTGGAAAAAAAAATAGTTTGAAAGGTCAAAAACTCAGTACCAAGTAAACCTAACATATTGGTTGATTGGAAATCTTGATGATAAGTGATGTCATGCTAGTCAATCAGGAGCCAATGTGATTAGCTGAACACATGTGGGGTGTGACCTACAGGAGCGCTAGGTGAGGGTCAGACTTCTCATCAAAGGTAAGATTAAATAAATTTTTGGCTGAGGGCTTCCTTGTTTCTCAATTGAATTTAGTCCTTTTTACCTTGCTAAAGGCATATTCTCCATAGTGCATAATAGAGCAGGTATCATAATCAGCACCAAGATGATCAATCTTGTTTAAGTTGTAACGCAAGAAGTTGAATTCCATCCCTGTAAACAAGGATTTGTAAGTGGGACCAAGATTAGATCTGCAAATTTCACAGAAATACTAATCTTTATATAATTCAAGAAATTGAAGTAACCTAGAGAAAATAATATAATTTATGTAAAGGTCCAAGACAACCTTAGAGTAGCTAGTATAGCGTGTGATCATTTCTATACCTTTAATGATGTTACTCCAGTTGATCCTGATGTGGTTATCTCTGAAAACGACAAGCTTGATGAGATAGTTATGAGAATTAAGTACTTGGAATACACCAAAATATTTATTCACAAAAAACTCAGTTTCTGGGGCTGTGCTAATGTATGTATGGTGGTTACAATTTTCAACAAAGGCATCTAAATGTGGATTTGAATGGAAACTTAAAATTTAAAAGCAAGTATTCAAATAGGCAATAAATGGACATTTAAACAGACAAGGGAAAATGTAAAAGATCTGTGTTAAATAGAATAGAGCCATCCCTATTCCACCCCCTCTAATGTTGAAACTGTGGATATTGTTTCGAACTAAGCCAATTAAGATTGTTGGTGAACATATGGCTAAACCAGTCTTTAGTCCCCAAAACTGAGTTTGTTGTGCATTAACAAATTCTTATTTGTACGGTGTATAATTTCTCTGTGGCCCGCCCTTGGTTTTTACAATAATTTTAATTGATTAAAAAAATAGGAGTAAAAGGCTTCAAAACTATTTCTTACATCTCAGTTTAAACTGCACTTTTGAATTTCATTACATTTAATTCTAAAACTGAAGAACTAAAAGTTACAACTTAAATGTTAAGCTTCAGCTTAAATGTTACTTCTGACTTAATTTAAACCTGAATTTAAACCCCAAAATCAAAGAGTTAAAATTTAAATCCAGGGTTAAGATCTTGAAATCTTGCATTTCCTAATTTGTCTATAAATCAATCATCATTCAGCTGAGAAAGAGGCATTCAACTTTAAGATATATTTAAAAGTGAAAACCTTGCTTGAATAAATTTCACATTTTAGATTAATTAATGTTTGCATGTAAAGCCAAAAAAGGGTTGTTACTGGAAATACGTTTTGTTTTCGGTTACATAAATAATTCAAAGTAAAAAAAAAAACAGCTGATGAGCAATGGTTACCTAATATCTTCGTTTGTAAATGCTTTTCTCTATTGGGTTCAGATTTTTCCCAGGAAATTCAAATTTCCCTGCAGTGTTTGCAGTAATTGAAAAAGTTTAATATTCAAGTAGCAACTCATTATTTTACAGAACTTTTAAGCTATAACTTAAATTTCGCCCATTCTTTAGCTTCAAACTCTGATCTTAATTTGGATTTTTCACCAAAGAAAAGAAAAATTAGCAAGACAAGGTTTAATTGGTAAACCTGTCTGCTCGGCTCTGTTCATGCCAGAATCCAGTGGCGTGCATAAGCTCATGCATAACAATTCCTGAAAATAGAGATGTTGTGGATTTGGAACTGTACTATGGGGTCTTATAAATTCTAACCTATCTCAAAATTAAAGTGGCTAGCTGGACACATTTGTGATATCATGTGACCCTCCATGCAAAGATGGCAATAGGGCTGGGCACGTTCCTGGTGGAAGGATC
This sequence comes from Eurytemora carolleeae, assembly GCF_000591075.1. Taxonomy (NCBI): domain Eukaryota; kingdom Metazoa; phylum Arthropoda; class Copepoda; order Calanoida; family Temoridae; genus Eurytemora; species Eurytemora carolleeae. The sequence goes on along the minus strand of NW_019396233.1, from coordinate 172,048 downwards.
GTTCTTTCCCGAGAACGAACGGAATGATCAAAAACGATCCCATGGTTCCAAAACAAAAACGAACACTTAGAACGCGTTCTTAAAAATTTTGGAATGATTAGTAAAAGAACGGAACGGAACGGAACTGGAATTGCTTGAAAAGAACAGTTAAAATTGTTAACGCGTTCTTATTTTCAAGAACTCGTTCTAAGTTGGGAACGCATTTTAAATCAGGAATGTGTTTCCAGTTCAGATTTTCTCTGTATGTAGTGAACCGAAATTGAATATTGTAAATGACGAGATATATTATTGTAAATGACATTAGACACAATAATATAGATAGGTAAGTAAGGAGGGGTAAAAGGGAAAAAATACGGTTATAAAAGCGTAAGAATATAATTATGCTTAAGTATGTGTTACAAGCGTGTGTTACAAGCGTAAGTAAGTTTAGCCAGCAGGGGGGGGAGAAAAGGAATGGGTGCTGAAAGGGGAAAAAGGAGAGGGGGGGGGGGAGAATTTAGGTTGAAAGAAATTGTTTTCTATAGTTTATTTCTATATCTTTTTGATATTATTGAAATATTGATTATGAAAATTAAATATTTTTCAAAAATCTCCAAATTGTAAACCCCCTTGTTTTAAGGTATAACCCGGTTTTAATAATCGTTCTATACTAAGAACGGAACGGGGGGATGGAAACATTCTTTGACTAAGAAAGGAACGAGAGGGATGGAACCGTTCTTTAAATAAGAACGCCAAGAACGGAACGGAATGGGAAGACCGTTCTTCTACTCAGAACGGAACAGAATGGGACAGAACAGAACGGAATGGAATGATACAAGAAAAAAGGAACAAGAATGGAATGATTTAGCTGAAGGCCCTCGTTCTATAATGGAACGGAACGATTAAAAAAAATTTAAAACAAGCCCAGCCCTAGATGGCAATGCCTAAATAACCATGGTTCTCTCTGATCAAGTATGAATTACATATCAATGTTTAAAATTTTGAAAACTGATCATCTTCAATTGCAGAATTTAAATAGTTCACTTTACTAATTAGATATAACAGTTTAAAGGGTTTAAAGGGTACAGTTGTAAGGTGGGCATTGGCATGCGTGTTCTCTGACCTGTGTAGACACACCCATTACCCAGGGAGACAGCTTGTGCAGAACCGGTTCTACCAATAGAACTACTGCATCCTGTACCCTTTACAATGTGAATATAAGCAGTCTCTGATATACGCGGTTGGAATCTAAACATAAGAAATAATAGAAAAGTATATTAAAAATAGTGGTGGCATGGAAACACCTCGACATGGAAATGGATCTAAAATTGCTTTAGAGGAATTTTAGTTTTATTTTAGAATTTCAAGGAAATACCTCAAAAGTTCACAATTGTTGAGGGATTTCCGAATATTTTAAGATCAATATTTATAGTTGAATGGTTTGTCTTATTTTAGGGTTTCCACAAAATGGCTAAATCTTTTGCGCAATTGCGCTATTTTTGCGCAAATATTTTTTTAGCTAACTTTTGCGCTGTTTTTGCGCATGAAACACAATGAGTTTTGCGCGGTTTTGCGCTATTTTGTTTGCACAATTTGAGCAAAACCGGAAATATTTTTTGCAAAAGTTAAGTTTTGCGCAAAACTGCAAGTTTTATGCAAAATGTAACTTTTAGGCAAATTGTCAAAAATTGATATTCTAAGCTTAGAATTAAACAACTGAAGATTTAATCCATACATAAAAAAATATTAACATACAGGTATGATAACGATTATACTATACTCAATTGGTTACTTTCAGTTACAAAAAGTTTAAATTAAGGGACCAAAATTATTAAATTAGAAATTAAAGAGTGTGAAACTTGGCAATATTTTAATCCTATTAAATAATTTCAAGTGACCCTTAAAAGCTTTGCCTAATCAAGTATGAATTATATATTCTTAAGATTTTTTAATCAAATATATGAAATCTTTTTAATCTCGTATAAAATAATGCAAGAAAGTAACCAATGCCTGAAAAATCCACTTTTAGGAAATATGAATGTCCAAAACTAAAATTGTCGAGAAAATTGTGAGATTTGAACTCTTCTTAACTGTCATTGGTCAATTCTGTAAACGTGACCAATAGGAAGACATTCCTAAACAAGATTTTTCCAGAATTGAATTATAAGAAACACACACTGTCAACAACCGTTCGATTTTTACGAAATTGCACAAAACTCTAGTTGTGGAATTGCGCAAAACTTGAGTTTCGCAAAAGCAGAATAGGGCAATTTTGCGAATGATTGCGCAAATTGTTGTTTTTTCGCGCAAAACTGATGCGCAAAGAAAGAAAAATTTTGCCTTCCGTTCTGCAAAAATTGTGCAAAAGTTTTGCGAATGGAAACCCTAGTTGGTTTCCTCATACTTTTAGGTCCGTTTCCTCATAATTATGATTTGTTTCCCCTTTTTTTTTAAAACTTTAAAAATCTCAATTTGATGATTGGTTTCCTCAAACTTTTGGTCTGCTTCCTTATATTAGATCTGTTTCCTCTTTTTTCAAAAAATTAAAGATTGATCTGTTTCCTCATATTTAAGATAGGCTTCCTCAAATTTTAAGTCCGTTTCCTCATATTTTAGATTTTTTTCCACTTTTTTCAAAAACTTAAATCTCAATTTTTTTATAGGTCTGTAAAGGAAAAAAATGATTAGTTCACCTACTTTGACCTCCTGAGCAGAAAAAATATTTTTTTTGAGTGTAAAAGGAAGGAAATATTTTGTAAACGTAGAAACTGAATTAGACCAACAAGTTCTCCTACTGTTTGATTCAATTGTCTGTTCTCCAATCAAACATAGTGATTAAAGTTGGAGGGGTTGCAGTGCTGCATTGAGCCTTATATGAAGAGACCTTGAGAGCCTCCTGATTAGCAGAATTGCTTCCATGCCCCACAAAACCGTCTCTGTGCCTCATGTATTTTATTGTCTGATGCTTATTTTTTGCTTATTTTTATGGCTTGACCAACCAATAATCAAAATATATCTCTCTTCATAGTAGAATCCACAATGGTTTAAAGAAATGTTTAATCCACAAAGTTTAAATATTAATTTATTTAATTAATCTTAACTTGTTTTCTTGTTAAAAAGTTTACAAAAGGCATATGATACAAGTATTTTCACAAACTATTTTATTTTGTGAATTGGTACAAGATACAACTGAAAAATAATATCAAATTTCTTCATCATTACATAAACTAAAAATAGTTATTAATAAGTTAAGGAATTTATGAAATTTATAAAACAAGAAAAGGAGTTTTAATTTCAATTAAAATAGACTTTTTAAAACAAATTGTCTATTTAAGTCACCTGATACATGTGTTGTCATGGTAGTTCTGATTTTAATTCATATTTTAAAGTTTGGAATAAATTCATTTTAACCATAGAAANCCTCCCGCTCTTGTAGTTTTTTTGTCCAACGATTCTCATTTTAGACAGATCTATTTTTGAAAAGCCCTTGAAAAATGGATGTCACACTTTGATATTTGTTTAAAACAAAAATTTTTTTTTTCATTTTTCTTACCCTTTTTTTGCATTGTTTTCAACCCTACCTAGAACCCAAACTATTAAAGTTATTGTTCTAATTTTTTTTTAATGAGCTGACCTTGAACAATTGGGTTATGAACATGTATTTCAACCCTATACCTATTCCTATTCTCTAAGACATTTTTTCTAGGGGCCGGGATTCCCACCCAGCTATACATATATTCAGACCCCCCTACCTTTATAGGGTTAAAAGTTAACTGTACATACACAATGCATGAAACTTTAATTATGGTATGAAGCTTGGTTTTTCAAAGGTAGAATTTGGTTTCAAGACTTGAAAACAGTATTTCACTAAAAGTAAGAAAAAACCTACAAATGTAAGACCAAGTTATTTTTCAAGTCATGACTGAAGTCTCATCCTTATCCTTTCTGTGTAACCTGTTTTTTAACTTTAATAATTTATTTTTGGATAAGGGTTGTGGGCACAAGCTCACGCATACAAATAAAAACAAAATATCAATAAATCTATTTCCAGTTTGTTATCAAAGTCTTTCTATTATTTTGTTCTGCTCAAGATTAGTTAAAAGTCAAAACTATGGGTAACCCTGTAAACCATAGTGAACACTTATTTTGCGTGGGCTGATCTTGCTTCCTTTTTATCCTTAGGCTTAACTATTTGGTTTGGTTAATAATATGATTTTTAATAATCGCATGAAGCGTTGATTTGCCAATGACTTGTAGAAAGCTGGATTTTCAAACATAATTGAGTTATGTTCTTTTGTCCTTTTCTCAGTCAGTCATGAAAAGTAAAAAGAAAGAAATAAGGAAAACATTTTTTCCTTTTAAGAATTGATTTGGTTTCTTTTGTCTTTTCTCTTCCATCTAACCTTTCCTATCTTTTTTGTTCTCTGTATTCACTGGCTCAATAAAAGATTCTCTCTTAAATTCTCCTACTTAACTTTTCCTTACTTACTAGTGCTATCCTTTCTGCACTTTAATTGGATCAGCCTGTGCAAATGAGATGTTCATCAGTGCCCATCATTAGTCTATTGCTTGACAAAAACACAACACTCCGGCCAGAATACATTCCCCTCAATCTTCTTGTAAAATAAAATAAAGAATTTTGAATTGTGTAAATGGAAGAAAAGACATCATTAACTGTTAGGAATTAGTTTTAATTATTATTAAAATAACTGTAATATGTTTAAAAATCTATATACATCAAACACACTAGATTGCAACAAGTATGATGCAAAACTGATAAAGAGAATATCTTTATTTTTTAGAATGGTTTATCGTTTAAGTTTGCTTTTTTTTTGTTGCTTCATGAATTGTGTTTATACAATAATAAGTGAATGAAAAAGAAATAATGAAGAATTATATTTTTTTAATAGAGGTGAAGCAAGAGTATTTTAATTTTAAGTTCTCATTTAGTTCTTGGAGAAGAAAAAGGAAAAAAAAAGAATTTAGAGATATTTAGGAAATGATTTAAGACATTTTACGATGGAGAAAGTTAGAAAGGATGTGTTAGTAGTGTTAGTTTATTATTAATTACTTTGTTGGGATATATATTATTGATTCTTTTAGTTTGACTAATCCTATTTTATCCTTATATAATGTACTCACATCCTCTGATTCCTTCATTAATTCCATTTCTTCCTTAGTTCTCTTTTTTTTTCTGATTTTAATGAGACACAAAGCATACAATTTATCATTTATTAATTTCCATTATATAGATACTTTTCTGATCATAAGATTATATTAGTTGTCCTGATTGTTGAATAAGAAGGAAAGAAGACACAATATTTTCCAATTGGTTGATTAACCAGCTCGCTAGATCTTATGACATTAGCTATTTGTTTCCTTTTCTGAGCCATAAGCATTCTCCACACCTGATAACTAGGAGGATAGCTACTCCAGTAAGAGCGATGATTTCGATTCCATTATAGCCTGCAGGAAGTTTTGTGTATTACCTGTTCCATAGATTTCAGATGTTCCTTCTGGGAGGAGAAATCTATCTTCTTACCGTGTTTCTAAGAGCTTTCATCTCCTCCATTTCCTGTTTCCTTTCTTCATCTTGCAGCACAATTTCCAATCCCTGGATCTGAAAAACAGTATCAGGGTGAGGGGTTTCAAATTGACATTGAATGTCAATGCCGGTTTCTGTTGTTAGGAACCCTTTAATCACTGATCTTGCATTGAAGTTGCTCTTCGTTCTGCAGTTGGTTTTGAGTTCTTCGTTTGTTGCTTCACATTGCCTATGTGATTGTTGGTTAGTAGTTCTGATGCTTAATGTTACATTTTTCATTCCTCGTGCTGTCAGAATATTTTTATGTCTGATTGCTCTTCCAACACATCTCAGATCTGACGTCCACATGCATTCAATAACGGCTTGCTGATCGTTTTTTTGCATGATGGTGAGGAGCTGACCTATTTGTACCGTTTGATGGTTTAGAATCTTAGCCTTAATTCGCTTTGTCTTGATGAGGTTGAATTCAAGTTTTACTAAGGAGTCATGTAATTTCGTAAACTATGAGGTCTGATAGCTTGATCTTGGTTAAGCCCTATTCCATATCTGCTCACTACTTTTATTATTTCGTTTGGCATTATTCCATTGTAGCTGTAGAAAGCTTCTTCAGCTTCGTTCAAGAGCTTGTCCGTCTCATCAGCCATCAGAACCAGGGTAGCTTCCTTCATCTGTTTGTACAGGAGCCCAGAAAGCTCCTGATTTCTTTCACTGAGGCTCTCTTCCCCTTCAATTAGAGATTCGATGTTCCTCGTGAAGGAGGATTCATGTGAAATTAGGAATGACATCATTTGCTGTGTCCTTTTGATTTTTCCTTTTGCAATCTGTAAATCTCCTTCAGTGGCGACTCCGAAGAGTGATGAGACAAAAGTAGATCTTCTTGCTCGTTTGTTTTGTTCTTGGGTTACTGATTTATTGTCACACTGTAGATAGTTAATCTGCTGTTTTAGAATCCGGAGTCTGTGTTGCATTTTTTGTATCTGTGGTTGATGATGATCATAATGTATACTAGAGAGCTTTGACGCCGCTTGAAGTCCTTGTACTTCTCACTCAATAGTGCCATAGTCAAGTGTTACAATAACTTTCTCGATGGTATCTACCATTGGAATCTCAACAATCTTTGGTATTGCATGCTTTTCTCCACGAAGAATGTCCGTGTTGTGTTTCCAATTCACTGCCATTCCGTTGGAATCGTTGTTGTGCATGATTACAATAAATGCAGTAATGACTGCATTTGTTATTGTTCTTCTCTCCATGTTTAGTGAGCTACTGAGCGGTCTGGCTTTCTCTGCTCTGCACGGCATGATAAATCTTTACTCTATATCATTCTTATGAATAATGTATTCACAGACAAGACTATTCCTGGGTATAATCATGGTGTAGTTTTAATTTGTTTAGGCTCTTCTGTCATTTGCTTCAATTAGTTTTTTTCAAAAGCTGATGTCTCTTGAGTTTGCTTCTCTGAATTTTTTTATTTGGATCATGCTTTTTCTGAGATGAGCATTCCTACTGATGGCTTCATAAGTTTGTCTCTCATTTCTTCTAGATGAATAGGTTTGTTGTTTGACTTCTTGGATGATTTCTGACAGTTGTTCATTCTCCAAGTGCGTTAAGAGTGGGATTTCCTTCATGTAGATGATGTTTTCCTGTGTTATATTTATTACTCCTGGGTTTGACTTTGTTTCTTGGACAATGAATTGAAGGTTTTCCCATATCTTGTATGCATATTCATCACAATCTAAAAATAGATGTTCGACTGTTTCAACTTGATCACATTTTTCACATTTGTTGTTATCTTCCTTTCCAGACTTGAATGCTTTTGATTTTGTCCATGTAGTCCTGTTCAGTATAGAAAGGTTAAGAGCTTTCTGATATTCTGAGAAGTTGGATTTGTAGTTCTTCTTGTATGCTTGATTGTAAACTTCTTTCTCTGGAATATTAATTCAATCTCTGATTCTTGTTTGTCTAGACAGAGCATTGTCCCATTTGTGTTCTTGTTTCCTTTTTTCTTTGTCTTTCATGTACTTTGATAATGTGATCTTTTTTTCAATAAGTATTGCTTCTAGATGATTCTTGGTAAGGGGGGCATTCCTGAATTCTCTTCTCTTGTTCTTGATATTCTTGATAATATTAGTGATCTTCATTTGTATGCTTTGATTTGGTATATTGTGACTGTTTTCTCGAATGATCTCTGCTCATCCGTTAAGAATAGTTGGCTGACGGTCGTGAATCCTGCTCTTTTGAGTTCGAGTCTTTCGATCCTTGTGAGAGCAAATGGGTGATCATAGACAGATCCTCCGATGGCTGATGCTTCCCATGTGTCTTGATTTTCTTCCCATTCCTGAGTTATCTCAGCTAGCTGTGCTATTGTGTCTGTGTATATTCTTGCCAGGTCGGTTTTTCTTTTGCTCAGATCTTTGAGTTTTCTTGATCCCATTGTTAGTAGATCATCTACTTGCATGGCATCGGTTTCCAGGAGTCTATTGAAGTTTTTTATTATCATTCTTGGTGCTTCTTCATTGTAAAATTTCCTAATGTGTATAATTCCTGAATCAAAGTACAGACATTCCGCTTTTATTTTAGTTCTTCTCATGTTTAATCCTCCCACTCTAATCGGAGCGTGTGTCCTTTCTTTTGGCAATTTTATGTCTACCTTCCACGTATGCATCCTCGTTATTTTTTTTCTTCCACAAGGCTTTGTAGATGATTTCTTGTATCTCTTCAAGGTGACTTTTGGACAGTTTCAGACTCATTATAATGTGATTAGTTTGGCTGTGTAGAATTGCTTCAATTAGCAGAGCTCTAGTATATACGGAGCACTGGTTTCTTTTTACTATTCTGTTGGTTGCTTTCTCCATTCTGCCTATCAGGTAATCAAAGTTGAATTTTTCCATGTCTTCTTCTGTGCTGGTTAACCATATACCGAGATGTTTTACTCTTGTTTTAATTGTTCCTTTTCCAAAGTTATTGATATCATTGATTAGCGCTGGATCTGTGTTGAAGGCTAATATTTCTGTTTTTGCTTGATTGATTGCATCTCCAGTGATTGCACTGAGGGAGTCGAAGAAATTCAGCAGTTCTTTGTAGTCTTCGAGTGATTGTAGTTGAACTGGAATACTTGTATCATCTGCAAAGCTGACCGGGTCAACAAGATCATCTCCGTCTCTTAGCGCCCAGTCAAATTCCTTTGCTTTGTAGAGTAAAGTGTTTCCTTCATGGGTTGCATCATACTTGTCTGAGCTGGCAGGATCTCCCTGTCCGGTTCCACTGAGGATTTCAGTTTCAGTTGAACTAGCTCCGTACATTTCTACACAGAAGACTCCCTTGTTTGTAAGTGCATTGAGTTAATCTATTAATTCATCTGGGGCACCTAGGTGTTTCATCATCTCTGAAGTAGCTTCTATTCTTGTGAGGTCAAAAGCAGCTCTTGCATCCAAGAAAACAATTTTGATGGCTTCTCCAGTCCTTCTAGCTCTGTTGATTACTGTTTGCAGGTATGTCGAGGCTTCAGAAACTGTGCGAGTTGGAATGAATCCAAACTGTGATTTTGAGATATTTTTGTAAACACATTTTCCTAGTTTATTAACCAAGAGTTTTGCAATGATTTTATAATAAACTTCAAGGAGACTGATGGGACGGTAGCTCTCTATTTTGTTTCTTGGTCTTCCAGGTTTTGGGATAAAGACAATTTTGCGTTTCTTGATCCATTCAAAAGCTTTGTTCTCAGTGTGGTGATTTAAGTATTCATTTAGACCTTTAGCAAAGAGGTTGGGGATCATGGATATCAGCCATAGGAAAAAGCTCTTTGTAGTTCCTGATGGTCCTGGAGTAGATTCATTTTGCATATTTTTTAAAACTCTCATGATCTCGTCAATTGAGAATTCTCTGTTTGCTTCTTCACTTTCCTCTTGGGAAGGAATATATGCTGGATGTTGGATATTGATATTTAACATTCTTTGACAGATTGGTTGGGATTCTTCTCTGCTTGGATCAGCTATTGACACAGCTAGGTGAGCTCTGAATTTTTCCCTGATCTGTTCTTCCTGTGTGATAACTTGATTATCTTCTTCAATACTAATGATTTTTGATTCAAACTTTTCTTCTTTTGTATGTCTAAACGTTGCAGCAGTCATTTTGCCATTTTCATTTCGATAGAAGTGATCAATCTTTTCCCTAAATCTAATTTCTGTTCTTCTCAAGTGGTTTCTTCGATTGTTCTTTTCTTCTTTTAGATCATCTTTTGCTTCTTGTTCGGCTACATCATTGGTTGCTCTGTTCATTCTCTTTATTATTTCCATGATCTTGTGATTGTGATCTATCATCTCTTTTCTTGTCTTGTTCTTCTCTTTTTTGGCGACTTTATTGTACACATTTTTGACCTTGTGGATAATCAGGTTCATTATTTTTGCTGGACTATTTTACAGGTTAAATTCTAACTTTTTTTCTGCTTAAGTTGGATTGGAGTATTTCTCTAGTAGATCCTCAAAGTTGGTCTGTTGACTTGTCAGCCGTTCTTCAGAGTGAAGTATTAATGTTTGGGCTATTTCATCTTGTGCTTGTAGAAGAAATTCATCTTTAAGTAAGATGAAATCCTTTACTCTGGTTTGATTCTTGACACTTTTTTTTTTTTTAATCTTGAAGGTTATCCATTCGTGATCAGAAGGTGATTGGTCTTGTGAGACCAGCCATTGTGCCTGTTGACTCTGGTTTTTGTCAATTCTTGAGCACTGAGTAGCTCTGTTGCCATCTCCTCTCCATGTGTGCTTGTCTTTGCCATATTTCTTTCCAATATCTTCTATATCCCACGTTTGAATAATGTTCTGTAAACATTGTAAGATAACATTGTCTTCGATGTCAGATGGATCAAGGTTGAAGTCACCTGTCATAAATATGCTTTCTGTTTGGTGGTTTGGATCATTTTGATTGATGAAGATCGTCATTTCTTGTTCAGTTGTTTGCCAGAATGCTCTTTGTTGGTTAAGTCCAACTGTCATATAGACCAGATTTTGTTTAAAGAGGATTATCTTCTCTATACGTAAAAACCTCTATATTTTTGTAACCAGAATTATTTCAGTGCATTCACTGATAGAGAAATACAGCTGTGCAATAAAGTTATACAAATCATTTATTTCAAGATAAGAAGACAGAAATAAATGATAACGACCTTTCCGAGGAGGTTGTGCAGGTTGACATCTCTAATGCTTCTATACTCCGAGCTCTCAGGACGCAGAGAGACAAAGTATAAAGGGGGGGAGGGGGAGAGAGGAACGCCCACTCTACCTCTACCAGCGATTCTAAATAATAGAATAAATATAAATTTGTTTGTTTCTTGTTAGAGAGTAATGGTTTTTGAATGGACCTGTATTTACTATCGAACTCAGCGCTATAAAACTTATAATAGTGAATAGAAATATAGACTTTCGAATATGTTTTCATGAGAAGATGAGTGAGTATATCAGATAATTGTATACCTGAATATTAATTCTGATGTAAGAGTTGCAGCGCAGGTTTAGTGCAAACTGAAGTATTTGAATCAGTTTTATTGTTGTACAGTATACACTGTACATATACCGGTTTACAATCAGGATTCTATGTATATAATTTATCCTTCTCCAGGGTCCCTGCAGTTCAGTAAGGAGCGGGGGGGAGAGAGAATATTCACACATTATGTTCAATTTCTTCTGTATTGTACAGCTTGTACAACACCAACTGGAGCATTGATAGCAATTAGGAAGAACTTGGTAGTCTTGTGCTGTTGGATGTGAGCAATAATGCCATGTCCCGGCAGATTCCAGAAATGTTTAACACTATCATTTCTTTTTTCTTTTCAAGGAACACTATTCCCCCCCCTCCTCTGCACCTTTCTCCATTAAGTGGCGGGGGGTGTCATTGTATCGGGTTGGCATTTGGAATATGTGGTTCTTCTTCCCTTCCGTCAGTTATTGCGTCTTCTATAGATTGATTTGGTTTTCTTGCTGGGGTTTGTAGTATGGTTTCTCTGCCTTTAATCCATTTAATCTTGAATGGTTCTCGTTCAAGATGTCTGGTTTCTGTTAGAATGATGAGATCTTGGTCATTACTGGCATTGTTTATGAATCTTTTCTTTGTTGCTTCGATGCCGGCTTGTCTCGTTCCTAGGCTTCTGGTATTCCAGGTTGTGATTCTCATATGTTATGTCACTGTTTGTTTCTGATAATTTGGATGATCTATTCAATAAGTTGTGTATTTTTTATTATGCGTGAGGATTTTAGCGAATAGGTGTTTGGATTGAAGGTATATTAGTTGAAGGATGTAAGTGTTGAAGTTTTGTAGGAGGTAGAATAAGAAGGAGAAAAAAGAAAAAAAAAGAAGGGTTCAGGGGTAACCTGAGGATTTTTATACTTCTTTCCCAAGTTGTACGCATACTGTCTTCGCAGGCTCTCAAGTTCTCATATTTTTGTCTTACTATATTTAAATTTTACTAGTTTTAAGGATTAAGAATAAATATATTGATTATGTATAAAAGATAAAATTCATTGGCTAAGTTCATGGTTTCATGTTGTTAAATACTATTAACCGCAAACTAAACAAGTTTAAAAGTAAAAAGAGGAGATAAAAATTAAAATAAAAACTACGAAAAAATTAAAAATGAGACTGGCTCATGTTAGAGGGGACCAGTTCTTTACTTGTTTAAAGAGATAATTTGTGTAATCGCTTTTTTTCTTTTTCATTGCTTTTTACTTTTTTAATTTTCTTTCCAATTGATAAGGAATTAAGGTCTAACTAGAATTTTAAGTAGAGAAGGTTAGGGCTGGGCACGTTCCGACTTTTTTGAAATCGTTCCGTTCCGTTCTGGAACGAGGGCCTTCAGCTAAATCGTTCCGTTCTCGTTCCTTTTTTATTTAATCATTCCGTTCCGTTCTGAGTAGAAGAACGGACTTCCCGTTCCGTTCCGTTCTTGGCGTTCTTATTTAAAGAACGGTTCCATCCCTCTCATTCCGTTCTTAGTCAAAGAACTTTTCCATCCCTCTTTCTATTCTTAGTAAAGAACAATTCCATCCAAGACAAAAGTTTTATAGAAAAGAGTTGGATTAAAAGTAAAAACATACGATTTTAAAATAAAATAATTACTTTAAGAACACATTCCTGATTTGAAATGCGTTCCCAACTTAGAATGCGTTCTTGATAATAAGAACGCGTTAACGATTTTAACCGTTCTTTTCAAGCAATTCCCGTTACCTTCCGTTCCGTTCTTTTACTAATCGTTCCAACATTTTTAAGAACGCGTTCTAAGCGTTCGTTTTTTTTTCGGAACGATGGGATCATTCTTGATCGTTCCGTTCGTTCTCGGGAAAGAACAATCGTTCCACCAGGAACGCGCCCAGCCCTAGAGAAGGTTTCAATTCATAAAAAACAGAGGGGGAAAAAACACTCGAAAAGGAGAAAAAGGAAATATTAACACCTGGTGAATAAAAATAAAGTTGTTTATTCTTTAATTTTAAGCGACAGGTTTTTTGGTTATTTTTCATGAGATCTTTCAACTAAATTCTCTTGTGATTTAACTGTAGAATTTGTTCCTGATATTTACTCAATGTACACTCTAACTCTACGTTATACTTGTCCTTTCTTTTAGCTATATTCTTTTTCTAACTAATTTTGTGTTTGCTAAGGATGGGCATCATTTTTTTAATTTGTGTTATTACGAAGTGAAAAAATGTGTGTATGAAATAATTTAATAAAAGTTAATACTTCAATGACCATCCCTAGTGAGTTATTTGGTGCTTTAGATTTTATTCAGTGTATATCATATTACTATGTTCTAATTTCATTACCTCATATTTGTCAGCATATATTTTGTTTAAAGATAGAAAAAATTCTTATCATATCCCATTTCAATGCGTCAAAATATTATTCATCAAAAAAAGAAAGAAACAAAGAGAGAAGAAAAAGATTCTAGAAAATCATCCTTTTCTTCCCCCCCCCCTCTATAATACCTAATGAGCACAAGAAAGAGGATGAGAATGAAATTGGAAGGAATATGTTTTTAGAAAGAAAAAGAAAGAATTTGCTCTATATTCATAGATAGAAAAATAAGAATTGAAGGATATGAAGGAGTCAGGATAAAGAAGTTTTAAGGGGAGAAAGTGATAAGTATGGTTGAAAGGAACATGAAATGTTAAGGAGAGAAAGATGATAGGATGGTAGGATAGATCAAAGATAGGAAGAGAAAGAGAAGAGTATAAAAAAGAGAAAGAAGAATAATGTAACCAGAAAGAAGAGTGTGTTAGGATATGAAAAGAATTCTCTCCCTTTTCAGTACTCCAAAGCATTGTTACTTTTCATATTAATTTATCATCATGGTTAGTAATATTTTGACATTTTAATTGTTAATTTATCAATTGATTACACCAAATACTTGTACTACCTTTTATTTTTTTGATTTGTTAGAAAGGAAAAGATGGAGGAAGGATGGAATTGAATTTAAAGAAAGTGACCTCTGAATTGTTTGGAATAAGATAACATGTTATGTATAAAAAAGAAAAAGAAATCAAATATTTAGAATGATAAACCATTTAAGTATATACGTATATCAGACGTTTTATAGTATTATGTTAATACAATTTTTAGATTGTCTTCATTTAGTTTCTTACTTTCATAATCTTTACAATTATGAAAAAAGAAAGAGGATATTAGATTTACCCTATTTGAGGAGGGAAAGGGGAGGGGGGGGACAGAACGTTCCCCCCACCCCTGTTCCCCACTCACTTAATTTGTGATTTTTGTCTATAGCTAGTTGATTCACAAGGGGAGATAAAAACTGTGGGAGGGGGGGGGGGACCCCGTCAATTTTTCGACTTGGGCCCCCCCCCCAGTCTAAGTTTGTATATTAAACACAATTAAACAGTTTTAGTTTAGCTTTCTTTTTTCTGTTATTGACATTGAATTTTTCTCACCTTTATACTATAAGCGCAGGGGGGGAAGGGGGAGGTATCATTGAGTCTATCAATTCTCTCAGATAGCCTGATTGAACCCCCCCCCCTCCCTCCACCCCAGTTATCTATTTTATACTCAGGGGAAAAAATTTAAATAAAGATAAAAACTGAATAATTTAAGATGCAAGATTTTTAATTATTGTAAAAGAAAAAGGTAGATAGATGTAAAAAATAAGAATGATAGATGAGTTTTCCTATTAATACAAGTATTAAAAAAAAAAAAAAAAAAAAAATGCTTTTTTTAGCGTTTACACTCAAAATATTTGAAAGAAAGATTGTTTTGTTCATTTGCTGACTACAGCACTTAGTTTAAGTGTTATTCCAATGGTTGAATGAGACAAATGTTAAAAATATGAAATTCCTTCATTGCTTTAGAGATTACAGATCTTTCATACTGAGAAAACTGGGAAGATATAAGATAGGGTATAGTTGCCTGCGGCCACTGTACACCATCTCTTCTTTAAACAATAAACATACTTTGAAAGAGGAGTTTAACTGTATCTAGATTTAATGTCTTTTTTAGTCCACTGAAATTTTTACATAATTGCTAAGATAGGTTACCAATACCAATACAAATACTTCATTTTCAGTAATAAATGAAACTATTTTTTTTTGTCACAAACCCTGTTTTTTGTATGTCTACAACTATCCATACAAAAGCACTGATTTTTTTTGTCTCTGAAGCCTGATATCGTGAACTTTTGATATTTCAAACTATAAATTAAAAGTTATAAATATGATAAGTTCACACTGTCTCAGGTTGCAAAGATTTAGCTATGAGAATATTTGATTTTGATTTACTTAAAAAGAAGAGAATATTTATTTTTAATACAAAAAAAGGCTTTGGAGAAAATCGTTAAATGTGCTTCATAAAAAGGTTGCTATTGAAAAGATGCAATTAACATGATATGTGACAATTGTTCAATAAGTTCCAAAATACTTTTTCTTGTAAAAATGTTAACTCCTTGTTTTCTCAAATTAAAATTCTCAAAAATATTTCTTTCAGTTGTTACTTTTCTAAATTAGTTGTTTAAGAAGTGTTCCTTTCGTGAGCCGTCTTTGAGAGCATTCTAGAATAAAAAAATAATATAAGGAAATAAAATGAATCAAAACATTTGATGAAATTTCAGTTGAGTGGAATGCCAGATTTACATCTTCACCGTTTCAGCTATTTTCTGATCACTAACAAATGAGATATCCTTTTTTTATTAGACAGAATTAATTACTTAAAATTGAGATTTCTCTGAAAATATTACTGTGGATGTATACAACAGAGAATGAGAAGGAAGTATTTTCAAAGAATTAAACATTCCATTTTGCAGATGGAGGGTCTCAAGAAATTATGTCTGAAGTCTCCTTAAGTATTTACTCCAGGTTTATTAGTTTCAGAACTTATTTAATCCATGTATGTGAGACTCAAGATATGAGTAAACCAAGAAGTATAGGATTATAAAGGAGATGGAAATGACACGGCCTGCTCAACCATATGATTATACAATACATGCTCTGAAGATGATATTCCATTTAAATATCAAATATTTGACTAATGTACAAATACCACAAACATGTATCAGAATAGATTATATACATTAAACAAGGAAAAAATAAAACAGATATACATATTTTTGAGAAAATATATACAAGCTTATTTTTTATAATATAAAAAAATTAGTTTTGTTTAAAATGGTATAGCAAAAACCACATTTAAAAATTGAAATACAACCTTTAAAAACTGGAAGGGCAGGCTGTAAGGGTTTAAGTTTTAAGAAGGTTACTGAATATATCTAAACAGAAAGCAAATTCAAGAATAAGCAGTTTGAGGAAGTAATTTTTTTATTCTTTTAATATTGTCTGACTTTTTTTTATATCATGTAATCCAAAAGTGTCACACATGTCATCTCCATCTCCCTTATAATTCCATAATCCTAGGTTTAGTCTAGGTATGGAGATTTAAGAATATAATCATCCCAGGTTCAGAAGATGTAAGAATGTGTTTACTCCAGGTTTAAGAAATTCAGAATATATATGTTCACTCACTCCATTCATGAAATTTGAGAACATGCTTACTCATGGTTAGTGAGATTCAGAGATATGTTTATTCCAGGTGTTAGAGATAAAAGAAAATGTTTACTTTGGGCTTATGAAAAAAAATATTAGCACTCACCTTTAATCCTTTGATTTTGAAAAGTCCATTCATAGAAACATTATCAATATCACCCTCAAACAGACCAGCACTCTCAATAGGATCATTGTGGTTGTCTTTACCAAAGAATTCATCGCCCAAATTTTCAGATGCTCTAAATGTTGATGTTTAAAGGAAGTTTTTGTGAGAAATTAAGTGAAAAATAGCTGTTCATGGCTCCAATTGTTGCACTTGAATGATCCTTACCAGTATAATACAATGATTTTCTGGTCTAGTGTACTCATATTACATACTCATTAACTTCTACCAGTCTATCTGGGAATCCATTGTGTCGTGGACCCAGTGTGTTTAATCTACTTTTTAATCTACTTAATTTACTTTTATCTATGCATCCTGTAATGAGTACATTGTTGAAAAGTCAAAAAGTTGCATGCTTTCAATAAATAGTTTTTGTGACAGATCATTTAAAACTTACCAGAGTATTGGCTGCTATATTGCAACTCCATAAATCTAAAACTCTGGTTTTACTGTTAAGGGTTTTTAACAATTTCCACATTTCAATGGGGAAGAGTAAAAGTTTTGCGCTTTTTAAACATTACAAATTTCTGTACTATGATTATATAATAATATGTACATATCAGTAGTTACTATTCAACTGAGCTTTTGGTGCTTGCTGCAGTGATTTGCAGTTAATTGGCCAAAGAAACAGCTGGTTTTAACAGAGAGTGGGAGGTACATCTACTAATATGATGTTCTCCTTGATAAATTAATGAAACTAGGATTAAACTACCTGAATTCATCCGGATCAATAGGAGAGCCGGGAATATCATGGATAAGTAAGTGATCATTTACACCTGTGTATAATCTCCTTTTATGATGTACTAAGCAAATGTAAATTTTAAAATCATAATATATACAAATATGTTGTTTAAAAAAATTGTAAGAATAAAAGGGTTGCCTTGCTGAGCTTCGATCTTCTCCGGTAGCTTAATGGTTTCCCAGTTTACTAAATAATAATTATTTGTTAGATAAACATTGTTAAAGTTAGCTAAGAAAAAATACAATTTTTTTTTGGAAAAAACATGTAGATGTGAGTAAGAATGAATAGGTGGATGAATATATGAGTAAAGAATAATACATGCAAATAAGGAATAGAATCAATAATGGCACTGCTATGCTAACTAAACCGTAGAATAAGGTCAAACTTATACAAAATTTCTCGATCATTTCTTTAAAAATTTGTGACCTTGTAGTTTACTTGATTTATTGATTTATTTATTGATTGGAAACAAACAATGTTTTAGAAAACATCATAAACTTAACAGAAAACTGATTCATAACAATTTTTGCATCATTTTCACATTGAAAAAAATGAGAAATTATGTATTCTTGATAAATTTCATGTTATTCCTACCTCCTCCTGAATTTAACTCTACTAGATCAACCGGTGTGATGTCACATTCATGACTCTGATCTGAGTTTGGACCTAAGTACAAAAGGGGGATTTCCACATTCTATACAAAGGCTGAGGGGGGGGGGGGGCTTCTGACTTTATTTTTATAGATTTCTCTCTGATTTTTTGCATGCAGGCCTGAATTGTGATCTAGTTTTTTAATCAAAAACCAATGTGGGGCAAATATAATTTTCCCCCATTTTTTCAAAAACTTTGTGATAGGTACATGTGGGGTGTCTAAAGTCATCAACATTGGATCGGGAAACTCAATTCTGGGCTCTATAATGAATTTCCGCCTCTCTTTTTACCATTTCTCTACCCTTTTCCGCATTTTCCCCTTCTAAAGGCCAAAGAAGCCTTCCGACTTTATTATTTGAAATTTCTCTCTGACTTTTTACATGCAGACCTGAATTTTGATCTAGTTTTTGAATCAAACAACACACTTTGGGGATAAAAAAGTCTTGCTTTTTTCGGCCATTTTCTCAAAAACTTTGTGATGGTCAGGGGCGTACGAGGGCTTTTGTTTAGGGGGGGGCACAATTTGCGTGCGTAAGCGCGCAAAAAATTTTTTTGGTCCCCCCCCTTAAAAACCCCTTTTTTGAAAAAATATTAATACCTTTTTTAAATTTTTTTTGCCCCCCCTCTCCCACCTGTACTTATTTTGTTCACCATAAAAATACACCAAAAAGACTACTTTTTTGGGTGTTACTAACCTTAGAGTCTAAAAATTATTCCTTTGCTTGAAAAACTGTACGCCCCTGGTGATGGTCCACATGTGGTATCTAAATTCACTAACTTTGGGTCAGGAAACGCAATTTTGGACTCTATATTGCATTTCCCCCTCTGTTTAAACCATCCCCCCCCCCACTTTCCTGCATTTTCCCCCTCCTAAAGGCCAATAGAATTTCCTGATCCAATGTTAATGACTTTAAAAAACATCTCTGAAAAAAGCGGGAAAAATCAGGGAAAAAATAATTTTCCCCCACTTTGGTTTTGATTTTACAACTTCATTAACCTATTAATCTTCTACAAACTTCTATTTACTTAACCCTCTATAGGCTGGGGGGGGGGGTCTGAATCTATATATAACCTTGTCAAGGCTAGCTCATTGAAAAAAAAATGAGACCAATAACTCTAGTAGTTTAGGTGCTAGGGAGGGTTGAAAATAAAGCCAAAAAAAAGGTTCTGAAAAAAAAAAAAAAAATATTTTTTTGTTTGTTTTAAAAACATATCAAAACGAGACACATGTTTCTACATCCACTTTTAAAGGGCTTTTCAAAAATATAGTTTTTATATTTGTAGCTTTAGTCACAAAAAAGTTATGGGCTATTTTAGATTTTTTCTCCAAAAACTGAACTTTTTTGTTCCTGTACCCATCCCTGTGCATTAAAAGTTTTTTTTTTACAAAAATCCTTTAAATTATTAATAATTAAAAGTTGCACTTTTTTATTATGACATTGTCAAAAATGAGAGTGCTAGGACAAAAAAAAATGGAGCCCATACAAAACATATTGTCACTAAACTTATCACCACAAAACTTATCTTTTCAAAACTTATCAGCGACAAAACTTATCAAAACAAAACTTATCAACTACAAAACTTATCAAACTACAAAACTTATCAAACTACAAAACTTATCAAAACAAAACTTATCAACTTCAAAACTTATCAAACTACAAAACGTATCAAACTCAAAACTTATCAATAAAATTCATGAATCTAAATTTTTAAATCATGGAAATGTTCCAACAAGTTTTTAAAAATCCGCGAATTTTAAGAGAAAATTCGGTGAACTCTCAGTTTCCCAGCCCCTTTCAACCGAGATGGATGCTAATTTTGTTCTATCACAGAAGGGTACAAACTTACTTAAGGATGACGGAAATCATCTGTACAACAAATACAAAGAGAACAAGAACAAGACCTGAAGGTTATGTGTGCAAGCTTTGATAGTGTACCCTTGAACACATATTTGTTCAATATTGCCAGCCTATTAGCAAATGAATAATGATTTATATATATAAATTCTAAGTCAAGTTTTAGTTGTAACAACTTTTAAAAATGTTTTGAAAAATGAAATTTGTAGTTATTATAATATATTTTAAGTTTAATAAGTTTTGTAGTTTGATAAGTTTTGTAGTTTGATAAGTTTTGTAGTTTGATAAGTTTCGTAATGATAAGTTTTGTTTTGATAAGTTTTGTGGTTAATAAGTTTTGTAGTTTGATAAGTTTCGTGATGATAAGTTTTGTTTTGATAAGTTTTGTTGTTAGATAAGTTTTGTAAGGGCTCCAAAAAAATACAGGGAAGCCTATTTAGGGTTTACTAGAATAAACTTCATACAGTAATTAATAAAAATATTAATTTTACTTACCCTGAATAATAAGTAGTATCCCAGTGTCTTTCTGAATAGTAAACATTTCATTCCAAATAAAAATTCTATTTAGATGTTTATAGTAATCTCCAAAACGAATTTTCAACATGAAAAACATTATTTTTAAAATTGTTTGAAAAATTTGTCCATCTCTGTATGGTGGTATATAGCCAATTTTCGTTTTACTGAAGCTTTTGATGCTTTAAGAATTTAAAATTTGAGAAGGTTTTTAACATTTTTAAACTGTATTCTGTAAAAGTTTGCTATTATCAAACATGCAAATTTTTACACCTGGCTAGAAGAAAATATAAGGCAAAAACAATTGTTGATAATTTTGCGTTTTTAAATTAATAGTTTTTGGTTAAATTTTGTTTTATATTTTTATCTAGGATAACATGATGATAATTTTAATTGATACTCCATTTAAAGAGGGCTATTCCCAATTGGTACCCTTTAAACTTTTATCTAATTGATAATTTGTAAATACCAGGCTTTTTATTTCTTGTATATGAAAGCCAGACATGCAACTCCATAAAAGAAATTAAGATCACATGAAATTTTATTTTTTTCTCCAATTTTATAAACCTCAATTTTTATATTTTAACATCTTTACACTGTTGCAATCTTCTAGAAATTCTTTAAAATGATCTAATGATCGTTAACAATGACCTTTTGATAATGATCGTTAACATCAACTCTTTTTTAATGATTATTAACAAAAAGAGGAGGAGAGAGGAAACCGACCTGAAGGGCATCGATTTTTATCATTTTAAAGAAAATATTATTAAGTTTTAGTTCCCCCACAATTTTTACCTTCATTTAAGACAACATTCAATAAAGTTGCATGTAATTTTTTTTCAAAAATATTGTTTTTTCAAAAATTACCGTTTCTATAAAAAAAAAACAATCGTATAAAAAATGGTTGCTAATCCTATTATAAAAACGATTGTTATTCGTTGTCAGTCGTTTTTAAAAAAAAGGGGGAATTGTTACCTCTTCAGTTGTTGCTGGAGCATCATCAAAACAGTAGATTTCTTCTGAAATATATAAGGTTTCCAACGTAATAGATTATTCTCTAACGCGTAATTACGTGCAGTTACGCGTAATAATTTTCATTTCGTGTAATTTCGCAGGATTACGCGAAATTGGGGAAATATCCATTTCGCGAAATTACGGCGTAATAAGCGAAACTATATTTACGCGTAATTACAGCGTAATTTAATGTAATTTCTATAACTTAATTTTGCATTGATTACGCGTAATAAGCAAAACTATAATTACAATGTAATTTCGCGAAATTTTGTATTAATTACCCTTAATTAGCGAAACTTCAATTTCGCGAAATTACGCCATAATTTCGCGTAATTTCTACAAAGTAATTTTGCGAAATTTTGCAATAATTACATCTATGAAATTTTGAAGTTTTAACTTTTAATTTAGATAAAACAACTAACTTACAAGGAAAATAATGTCACGCAAGTTGAATCAGAATTTCAGCCAATATATGTTGATGTAATTTTCACGGTCGACAACTAAAAAGTTTAACAAAGGGCCAACAATTTATTTTTATCAAACAAATACATAATCTATAAATTTTTTATTTTCGACGACTTGTTAATATTTCAACCTACTTTCTCAAGTTTACCTTCCTTGTTTGAAAAAAAATGTCAATAAAATCGTCAAAATTTGTTTGTAGCGGGCATATCCTTACACATACTTTCCCACTATAATTATTTCTGATAATTAATTTGTACTTTATTTATTACGGAATTATTTCGTATTACGTAATTTCGCGTAATTACGCATTAATTACGCGAAACTAGACTTTCTTTCGTAAACGTAATAAACACGTAATTACGCAAAATGCTCCTGTGTAAGTGAAAGAAAGTGTTACGCGTAATTACGCGTAATTACGTGTAATTACGCGTAACGTAATTACGACTGGAAACCCTAGAAATATATCAGGGAGGTCAATACATTTGTTAAGTTCTGATGAAAAATATCAAGAAAGATCAATTTATTTTAAAGTAGTTTATATTTGTAGAGATAAATTAGTGTCTTGTTTTTGGTATGAATTTGTTTAGTCCTTGAGCCAAGAACAAATTGTGGTGTTGACTTCACTTAAATGTCACAAATTATATGGTGTCATTCAGAAAAAAATTATAAAATGAACAATTAAAGGAATTGAATGGTTTAAAAAATAAAAACAATTGTGTTTTTAAGAAAACTAAAAACGAATTATTTAAAATTGTAATGATTGTTCGCAATTTATGGATCAGACCGTTAACATACTTGAAAAATAAACAATAATTTATTTGCTGAACAAACTTTCTTTCCATTTTTCAAATATTATAATTCAGTTAAAACAAAGTGTTAGAGTTTAACATGTTGTAACCTCAAAGGTTAAACAATATAAGTTTGTGACATAATATAATAAATGAAAAAAAGAGTTGTTAAAATCTTATTCCAACAATGTAAAAAAAATCAACTTGCAGAAATCCAGCATCCGCATTTATTGATTCAAAATATCTTTAACCTTATCCCATTTGGGCTATTTTTGTCTAGTATAGTGGGGGGGGGGTATTTTCCACACCCACACCCCCTATGATAGGAGAGTATGTTACATGTCCCTAGTTCAGCTTCTACCTCTAACTTTAATGGCAAGGGTTTAAGGGAGGATATAAAAAAGTTCAAAAAGTATGTCAAACAATTTTTTTCAAAAACAGTTTTACTTATGACTAGTGATGTTAATCGTTTTGTTTTGAAAACGATGACGAAAAATCCAAAACAAAACGATTGTTTTTAAAAACGATCGTATTTTATAAAAGTTTGTGTTCTAAAAATGGTCGTTTTTAAAATGATCGTTTTTAAAAACGATCGTTTTACAAAATGGTTGTTTTTATAAAACTCATAGATTCGTTAACAATCGTTAACGACAACTCTTCGTTAACAATTGTCAACGACAAACGACGAGCCTTTGTTAGAGATCGTTAACAACAACCCTTCCTTAACGATCATTAACGAAGAGAGGAAACAGACCTGAAGGGCATCTGTACTTATCATTGAGTAGTTTATAAGAAAATATCAAGAAGGTTCAGATTCCCTACAACTGTTTAACTTCATGTAAGACAACATTAATTAAAGTTATCGGTCTAACTTTGTTTTCTTTGAGCTGGCCAAGATTCAGACCCCCCAGCTTTTATAGGGTAAATTAATAATTTTTTGAAACACCAACCCTCCGTTTGACTGTTCTCCACCCTACCCTATGCATCAACAAAAATTTTTTTAGCAAAATTAATCTTTATATATACTTTGCTTGTCTATCTGTTTGAATCCAATAAACGTCAAAACGGCTGAACTGATCAGTGATCGGGCCCAAATTTTTTGTGGCACTTCGCATCATCCCAGATAGGTTTGTAAATGATCAAAATTAAAAAATTTGTGTTAAACATTTTTTATTTTGTAAAATTTTGTAAAATTTTCAAAATCCGCAAATTTGTTAACGGAATCCATGAAGATGTTCACAATTGAAATAGCCTATTATTAAAAAAGTGTTAGCAATCTAATGTAAGCCGTTTTTAAGTTAATAAGAAAAAAACATAAGGGGGGGGGGTGGTAAACAGAACACCCCCATCCAGAAAGGGTTTAATATGTTTATAAAGACTTTATGTTACATGATTATTAATAAATTCCTGGGACTGTGTTCATTTTTCTCTTACATTTACTTCTGATATGGTATTATCAATTATTATATTATTATATCAGGTTGGAAATTTATAAAGAAAAAGACAACTCTTCAAATATAAAATTATTGATATTAATTTATACCTCTAGTATCCCCCTCCATGAGGTACCCGCAGTTGTTATGACAGCCTGCTGGAAATGGTAGGCTTAGCTTTGTAGTGAAGACAAATGTTCCCAAACCTGGCTCAATCTGATGTATATACAAATTATGTGTTTATTTATGTTAAATTGCATAGTAATTGTAAAAAATGTATAAGTAAAACTAAGCAAGAATAAGAGAACAAATTAAACATTTGCATTTAGTTTATATAAAATGAATTAAAAACTTTAATCTTTCTATAAAATGTATTGCAAAAGTATAGGAAAAAATGTTAATTTAAAGTGCATTGTAATGTACAAAAAAGTAATTTGACAGATTTAAAAAGGAGTGAAAATCAAACTATTACTATTGTTAAAATTGTTATTCTTATTATTATTACCCTTCTTTTTTGACAGCACTCTGCAGCAGTTCCGGCAATAAAGATAAAAAGAACAAAAAGTGTTCTCATCTTATTTAAGATCCTTCAAATATTATAAAAGTTATTAAGTTAATTAACTAATAAATATTAGGAAAATTATTTAGTTAATTAATTAACAAATATTGGGAAAGTAATTAAGTTAATTAATTAACAAATATTAGGAAAGTTTTTAAGTTAATTAATTAACAAATATTAGGAAAGTTATTAAGTTAATTAACTAACACATATTATGAAAGTTATTAAGTTAATTAGTTAACAAATATAATGAAAATTATTAAGTTAATTAATCAACAAATATGAGGACCATTATTAAGCTAATTAATAAACAAATACTAGGAAAGTTAATAAGTTAGTTAATTAACAAATATTAGGAAATTTGTTAAGTTGGTTAATTAACAAATATTAGGAAAGTTATTATGTTAATTAATAAACAAATATTAGGAAAGTTATTAAGTGAAATAATTAACAAATATTAGGAAAGTTATTAAGTTAATTAATTAAAAAATATTAGGAAAGTAATTAAGCTAATTAATTAACAAATATGAGGAACGTTATTAAGTTAATTAATAAACAAATATTAGGAAAGTTATTAAGTTAATTAATTAAAAAATATTAGGAAAGTTATTAAGTTAAGTAATTAACAAATATTAAGAAAGTTATTGAGTAATTAATTAACAAATTTTAGGAAAGTTATTAAGTTAATTAATTAACAAATATTAGGAAAGAAATCAAGTTAATTAATTAACAAATATTAGGAAAGTTATTAAGTTCATTAATTAAAAAATATCAGGAAAGTTATAAATCTAACTAATTAAAAAATATTAGGAGAGTTATCAAGTTAAGTAATTAACAAATATTAGGAAAATTATTAAGTTAACTTATTAACAAATATTAGGAGAGTTTTAAAGTATATTAAAACACAAATTATACAGACAATGTTCATAGTTTTTCTGTACCTCTTTGTAGTTGTTTCTTTGTATTTTCGAAAAACTATTTTGCCCCCCCTCCTGGCCCCCAATAACTTTAAATTAGTTCAAATAGATCCAGACAGCTAGAAAAAAAATGTTCAAGACCGAGTAAACTATGAAATGTTGCAACGCCCTGCAGCCTTTGATTTTACCTTATTAACTCACTGAATTACTTTTCGTAGCCCTAGACAGTAGACATGTGCATTTTAGAATTATATAAAACTTGTTTTTTGTTTCAGTTTTTAAGAAGTAACTGGCAAAATTTTGCTCGAGAACTTGCAACCTTTAGATCAATATTTTCTAATACATATGTGATGTGGTTACATTATTATTTTTTCAGATGTATGTAGGTAGAGACAATTTCTATGACTTTGCAACCATTTGATAAAAACATTTGATACGTTTTTGAAAAGCCCTTGGGCTCTACTTTATTAATTTGACAAAAAAAGGCAAATTTGCAAAAATCCAAATAGTTTTAGCAAAAAACTGCGCAACTTGCACCAAACTTTGCATTTTTAAAAAAAGCGTTTCAGACAGCAAATGCGAACGTGAAAAAAAAATTGCAAAATTTTTAAATCCTAAATGTGTATTTAAGCAAAAAATGAACATGTGCAAATTCCCTTTTAAGGCGTCTATGCAAAACTCTGTGCAAAATATCTTTGCAAAAATTGTGCTACTTCTACTTTCTTTTGTTATAGGCTTTCCAAAGAGCTAAGAAATTTTAAATAGGTCTAAATATAGATTTAGTCTGGTAAAGGTAAAATAAGGCATTAAGTTATAAAAGCCCAGCTTTTAGCCTTTTGTGAGGCCATGTGTTAGTTAGAAAAACCTGGCTTCCTGGCTAAAACATTTTTTGATTTATCGCAAAAAAATTGAACCCCTCACCCCTCAGGCCAAATAGGGTTAAAATAATGGTCCAAACCTCTAAAGAGGAAGTTAATTCCACATTTTATAGAAAAATATTCCGATTTGGGTTGACCCTCCTCAGTTCTAACGCTATAATAACCATAAAAATCGATAATAAAAAATGTTAAAAAACCACAAGAAAATTAACAAACAAAAAAGATTATTTAAAAAAATGGGCTGTTAAATGGACAAAACTCAGATCATGAAATGGAAAAAAGATAGTTTGCAAATATTCTCTTTTTAAAGAATGTTTTAAGAAAATTATTATTCAAAAGTTTTAATCAATAAGTTTCTAGTTCCTATATCTTCACAACCTAGTAATGTTGTAAACCTTTGATAATTCAAACTTAGATATTTTGCGCAAACATAATTTAAAATATATAAGGTCTATGATTGGATTGCAAAGATATAAGGATTAGAAAATCATAGTTCCTTTGTAATTAAAAATATGTCGAGCAAAGTAAAAACAAAAAGCCTTTTTAATTAAAATTTTTTTTTTAAAGTGTGTCTGCCATGAAAACTGTTTATAGATATAAAGTGGACTTTAAATATTTATGACAACTCTTGACTCTGAACTCGCATTTTCCGTTTATATAATTGTTAAATAGGGACATAGGCGTCCACAGGGAGAACAGTAGTGCTCCTGCCCCTTCATGGGCATTGCCCCCCTCCCCCCCAGGAAACGAGTTTAAAATATTTGCTATTTTTCTCAAAATTTTGCCTTTTGCATTTGCCTTTGAAAGAATTTAAAGTTGATTGAAGACAATTTCAAAAGTTGTTAATTCTCATGTTTATTTGGCAGTCCTTATGTTTATTTGGCAGTCCTTATGTTTATTTGGCAGTCCTTATGTTTATTTGGATGTTTATTTGGCAGTCCTTATGTTTATTTGGCAGTCCTTATGTTTATTTGGCAGTCCTTATGTTTATTTGGAAGTCCTTATGCATTAAATAATAAACAATAAAATAAAACAAAAAAATTTCTTCTCTTTAAGGAATGTCATGGACGGTGCTTATTGTCTTTGAGGGCAAAAATCATCCAGGGGTCGGTAAGGGCGACTTCTGTAGTGACAATTTCCTAAGTGACAACTTTCCAAATGTGCAATTTCCCAAGCGGCAACTTCCCAAAGGTTAGGTTAGGCCCTCTGAGGCGCCGCAGGCTAAATTCTGGCCGTACGCAGCAGCTAGGATGGGCTAGGGGGCAAAGCGCCACGGCAAGAACAGATCGAGGGCTGAGCGCTGAGGCTAGGACAACTTGGAAAGTTGCTGTTTGGGAAATTGCACATTTGGGGCGTTGCCACTTGTAAAAATACCCTTGGGAAGATGCCACTTCGAAAAATACCCTTGGGAAGTTGCCACTTGGAAAAATACCCTTGGGAAGTTTCCACTTGGGAAAAATCTTTGGGAAAGTACGTAACATCGAATTTTGCCCCCGTCTTGGCTAAAATTCAGTTTATGTGCCTGCAGGTATCTAACGCTTGAGGTTGCGGGTGATGCCGTCATATTTTGAGCTATTTTCTTGAGATTTTGCTTAAGAAGATGTAAAGTCTCAAGAAAAAAGTTACAAAAATGAACACCTCCCCCCCCCCTTCTTATATAAGCAGAATATGCTTTAAACATATTCTGCTTATATAAGAAGGGGGGTATTTTCTCCATAGTAATATGGAGTAAAATATTAAAACTTTAAAGAAAAGAGATTTAACTTCAAGTAACTCTCCAGACAAAATCCTGTATAAGGCCCTGGACAAATTTCGTCTTTACATAAATATCCGAGTCATTTTTACAGAGAGACCAAATATAGAAATGATCAATTTTTAGATAGTTTCTGAGACAAAAACCAAAAATACTAAAATAATATTAATACTAACCTACAAACACGCTCTACTCAAGTACAACTTATACTCAGGCGCGCAACTAGACATTTGGTTAGAGGGGGGCTAGGGGGAAATATTTCGCGCGAAGCGCGAAAAAAATTTTGGCCCCCCCCTTTCCAGCCCCCCCCCCTTTACTTCTCTATCTATCTATCTATCTATCTATCTTTATATATTCATATATCCAGCCAGTCAGCGATCTATCTATTTACAGGGCAAGTAAGAAAACCGGACTTGCATATGCATAAATGCACTCATATTTATTAATAGACATTTATGAAACTTTGGAGAATAATAGAATACCCATTCCTTTATACAAAGGCAAAAAAAATCCGCAAAATCCGCAAGCCCTCGGGTTTATCATTGAATCCCCTCTTTAAAAAGGAATGTCATTTACTCTCAGACAAATTAGAATCAATGGAAATTTAAACCCCCTCGGGATTCAATGATACACCCGAGGGCGTCCATTGATTCTAATTTGTCTGAGAGTAAATGACACATTTTCGATTTCTGGAAGAAAATGAAAAACACAAAAAAATAGTTTGACAGTTCTTTTCTATGTACAGCGCAAACCTCTAAAAAAACAGAATAAAATTAATGAATTAAATGTGAGAAATGTAAATTACAATACGTGGAACTGACAAAATAAACTGGAATACTATAAACTGATTCAATGTCACTGTCAGAAATGTAAACTACCACAGGACAGAGAACAAGATTGTTAGATGAAACTAAGTAAACCAGCCTACAGGAGAACATGTCTACCTTACTGGACCCGAGATTAGCCATATAAAAGTTAGCAAACTAGAGAAGGTTTGGGATCTTGTGAGAGTTTACTTCAAGTATGAGATTCTAAATAGATTAAAGACTTTATGACTGAAGTAGAGGAGTGAACTAAAGAAAATAGTTTTTATTCAATTATAAACTTAAATTCAGTATATTTTTTTTTAATATTTTAGTTTAGAAACAAATATCAAACATTCTTTGCTCTGAATGGTTACACATTTTTTTACAAATCATAATCCGAGTTTGTTTCCCTTTTTTCATTTGAAATTGAGTCGTTACTTAATTTATCCGAACCTTTTCTCACCTCATAATTTTCCTTTTTTCTAAAAATAAAACTGTAGATAGCATTTTTATAAAATATTTTTTTAAATAGTAAAATGCAATTTTATGTATAACCAAATAATCATTCATTTATGTTGACAGTACATAATGAAATCTGCTGACCTTAAGCACACTATTTTGCTCCTTTAATGTCTAGGGTATGTTAAAAAAATAGAAATTATGATAATGATAATGATAAAATACAATGTTTTACAAAAACTTTTAATTTCTCAAAAATATAAAAATGTTCTCCCGGAAAATACGCCTTGTTGCTATACGTAGCTGTTTTTATACGTTGGATTTCTATACACTGTAAATATTAAAACGTAATACAAAAATAAGAATTTTTGGAAAAAAATATCACAGCAGTTTTTCTTAATAAATTATCCATAAATTTTGAATATTTTGAAAACGGCGCAAATAAAAAAAAATCCACATTTTTTTAATATTTTTATAAGAAAAACTGAATGCAGAACAATATTTTTAAAACTGTTAATAATGCGAGTCATTATTATTAAGAAAAATTGGATAAAAATATAACAATTTCAGGATACATATTCGCGCCGCCTCCATTTTAGAGTAGACACCACCTAGCGGCCAAATGCGGCAGCTCTCGAATCAAAATTTCTGGATAAACTATTCAGATTTTTTTAATAATTTCAAAAAACTTCCACATGAATTATACACATATTAAGTTAATTAAATAAAAACACAAACAGAAAAAAACAAATTGGTAATTAAATAAGATTTATTGAATAAATACGTAAACAGTACAAAATAGCATTTGGTATTCTCCTGTCCCCTCCCCCCCTCCCTCCCTACAGCCCCACCCTTGTTCACATGCAGTTTGTGCGCATTTACCATAGAAAAGATTATTTATACTTATTGTACTGAGGAAAAAAATTATAACATACAGTAAATATAAAAATTCATTGAAATACTCCATACTTAATAACATGAAATACCATGCATTTGATATTTAATTTAAAATATAACTATAATTAAATTGTGATTTGAAAATCAAATAAATAATATAAAATNTACAAAATTTTTGTAATTTTTCAAATTTCATTTGTTGAAAAAACATATCTTTTACAAAAAACTTAATAAAAGGAAAAAATATTTTTAGTTTTCAAATAAACATAATTTTTGAATATTATATTAAAAAAATTAAATTAAGAAACAAATTTTAAAAAATATTCCTGATGTATATTTACAGTGTAAGGTTTGACTTCGCCTTACAAGTATTGTATATTTATTTTGTTTCGGAGGAAATATTAGATTTAGATTTTCTGGAAAAGCTAATTCCTCCTTTTTTATTGTAGCATCTTTGCTACAATATTGATTTTAAGCGTTAAACTTCTTGACTTATTAGAGAAGTAACTAAAAATATCTATTTCAACATTTGTTTTAAGGAGTGGCTATTTATTTATTAGGATTCATTGGAGACCTATGAGAAGGTTTTACGGTGCATATTTGTTCAGCAAGAGCACTTTCAATCTTTCAAATCCTTACCTAGATTAAATGTATTTTGGAGTGATGATTTTGGGAGTCGTTTTTTTTTAATTATTCACGGATGACCACAAAAAATGTAACAAATGTAGTTGTTTATGTTCGGATTAAGAACAAACAAATAACTCTTATTCTCTAAATCTTATTCTATATATTTCTGTATATGTCTCATTTTTCACAAACATTTTCCTAGATTTTCTGAAATTTTCATTGAACAGAAGACATTTTAAGAATTTGAAGAAATCTGCGAACAAATTCTCAAAGAAAAAGAAATTCAATTTAATGATGAAAATGATATAAATAATCTATTCTAGCATTGATTTATCGAAAAAGAAATTGATTTCTTAATTCTTGCAACACGCTCTGTTCTTCAATCTCTGTATCTGTGCAACCCATATAGTAGACCTTTGATATTTAAAACTATTAAATTCATCTGAGTTTGTAATGTCAGAGGACTACACCACAGGTTGCAAAGATATAGTTATTAGAAAATGTATGTTTGTAACAAGAACTCAGTTCCTTTCTTTTGAGAAATATGTTCTTAAAAATACAGTTAGTTTACTCTAAGTTTGTTGATACTTTTTTCGTCGTTGTTAATAAATAATGAAAAAAAAATTTCTCAAAATCATCCCTCCAAATGAACGAGCTATGAGGATTTTAAAGATTGAATTTGTGTTCTTGCTGAACAAATATGCAACGTAAATTAAACTCCTTTACCTGCATAAAGTTTAGGGACAGGAAGGTCGAAAGACTTTAGTTTCAAAATATCATTTTTTTGAGACACCTGCTTCAATGTTGTTTTCACAAAATACATGAGACATATAAACCTGTATATGTATTCTGTATGCCAGAAATATTTGAATAGTTTAGAACTGCGCACCCACATTAACACTAATTGTATGTTCTGAAGGGGAGAATATTTGAATAGTTTAGAACTGCGCACCTTTTTATCTTCTTTATATGTCAGTGGNGGGGATAGTAGAGAGGGAACAGCAGAGGGGGGGGGAGGGCCAGTGAGGTGGAAGCCAACATCCGTCAATATATATGGATGTGTCGTCAAATTTTTTTTATTTACATATGTTTGTATATTTTTCTATATATATGTGTCTGTATATTTGTCTTTATACGAGTTTGTTTATTTGTCTATTTATGCGTCTGTTGATATATATATATATAGCGTTCTAATATCTATTCAATGCCGCAAGTGAAAATAATAAAAAATCAGGTTTGAGTGTTCACATTAACCCGGAGTAGAATTTTGGTTATCTCCCTAAAATAACTGTCGTCTAGACTATATATTTGTCTATATAATTATTTATACGTGTCGGTATATTTGTAAATATACGAGTTTGTATATTAGTCTATCTATGTGTCTGTATATTAGTCTATATGTATATCTATATATGTGTTTGTATATTTGTCTATACATGTGTTTTGTTTTTATTTGTCTATGTATGAGTCTGTATATTTGTCTAAATATATGTCTTTATATTTGTCTATATATGTGTCTGTATATTTGTCTATCTATGTGTCTATATATTTGTCTATGTATATGTGTCTGTATATTTTTCTATATGTGTCTGCATATTTGTCTATATATGTTAATATTAGGACATATTATGGACATGTACCATAAAAGGTTAATCCAAATGCGTTGATATAGACGCAAAAAAAGTTTTGCGCTATGCATTTTAGCAAAAGAGTTTGGAAACAAAAAATTCTTAAGGACCCAAAGGAAGCTGTCCTTGAAATTTCATGTAATCCTGGGGAGCTGGTCGAGGTCGGTATTAATGGGTTAATATTGGCGTCTTCAATTCATGGCGTACACAGAGTTCCCCCCCCCCCAACCCCAATTATCTTGTTTGAGATGCAAGTTTGTCGACAGTTATCAATGATTGTCGAAAATTATCAAAAAAGGTGAAAAAATTCCCCACTATTTCCCGCTAATTCTCACTAGTTTCCCACTTGTACCCTCTAGTTCCCACTTGAAATTTGAATGTTCCCACTTGTTTCCCACTATTTCCCACTAGTTCCAACTAGTTGCACACTAGTTCCCACTAGTTCCCACTAGTTCCAACTTGTTGCACACTAGTTCCCACTAGTTCCAACTAGTTCCCACTAGTTCCAACTAGTTGCACACTAGTTCCCACTAGTTCCCACTAGTTCCCAATAGTTCCCAATAGTTCCCACTAGTTCCAACTAGTTCCAACTAGTTTCCCACTAGTTCCCACTAGTTCCCACTAGCTCCCACTAGTTCCCACTAGTTTTCCACTAGTTTCCCCCTAGTTGCCCACTAGTTCCCACTAGTTCCCACTAGTTTCCCACTAGTTTCCCACTAGTTTCCCACTAGTTCCCACTAGTTTCCCACTAGTTTCCCACTAGTTTCCCACTAGTTCCCACTAGTTTCCCACTAGTTTTCCACTAGTTCCCACTAGTTCCCACTAGTTCCCACTAGTTCCCACTAGTTTCCCACTAGTTTCCCACTAGTTTCCCACTAGTTCTTACTAGTTTACCACTAGTTTCCCACTAGTTCCCACTAGTTCCCACTAGTTCCCACTAGTTCCCACTAGTTCCCACTAGTTCCCGCTAGTTCCCACTAGTTTCTCACTAGTTCCCACTTGTTCCCACTAGTTTCCCACTAGTTCCCACTTAAAATTTTTATGTTACCACTAGTTCTAATTAGTTTCCCACTTGAATTTTTTAAGACAAAATATTTTTTTATTTTTCTAGAGTTATGGTTTTAACAACAATTACATATATTAATTACATTGTTTATGCATGAAAAATCATTTATATCATATATATATGCAGAGCTATATTTTTATAGCTAGATGTATCGTCGATGCGATTCGAGAAATAAAAGATAAATTTATTAAGTATATTCTTAAAAATCTTTTTTCCAAGTCTGGAAATTAATCTGGTCTTAATTTTTCGGCATTTTTTGCAATAGAGTTGCTTACATTTGTGTAAGATAAAAATAATGGTACACTTTGATTTAACAAAAATTGCAATTAAACTGTGCACAATATTGGTTTTTCAAACAATCGATAAGAGTTAACAGGACTTATATATTTTGCGTCGTGTTTGCTGCCCTAATGAATGGAGACTTTTTTATGGCTTGTAAACTTTTTAAGGCATTATTTCATTCTAGGAACCTTATTTGGTCCGTTTAGTCCGTGGAAAACTGTAGTGCACATAGTGCATTACTAAATTATTCTGCGAGATGCAGGTAATTACTAAGAGCTATATACATGCAGTTTGAGGTTGAATCAATTTAAGGTTTGTAAAATTCTCGATTTTACGATTAAATGAGTAATCTTGGATCAAGTAAAATCAAAGTGCACCAATATCTACAAGTGCCATCGGTTAACAATGTGTGCTAACCGATAGCATTGATCTTCATTTGACCGACTTCAATTCAGGTCGTAAAATTGGATAAAGGGATTTCCGGTAGAAGTTGTCCCAGCTTGGCTTTAGTAGTTTTCACATGCTGTTACTGGAGCATCTTGCATAACAGTTACCCGGCACACACTTGTACATGGAAAGTAAAAGCAAACTCTCAAGACACTAATATAAGATTTACATTATTCAGGCTCCAGGTTCGTGTACGTCTGTATTTCATATAATATTAAGACACTTGTATGAGGTTTAAAATATTCAGGCTCCAGTTTCGTGTACGTCTGTATTTCATATAATATTAAGACACTTGTATGAGGTTTAAAATATTCAGGCTCCAGGTTCGTGTACGTCTGTATTTCATATAATATTAAGACACTTGTATGAGGTTTAAAATATTCAGGCTCCAGGTTCGTGTACGTCTGTATTTCATATAATATTAAGACACTTGTATGAGGTTTAAAATATTCAGGCTCCAGGTTCGAGTACGTCTGTATTTCATATAATGTTAAGACACTCGTATGAGATTTAAAATATTCAGGCTCCAGGTCCGTGCATATCTATCCTTGGTTTAGTACTATATGATTTTTAATTAATACCTCTATAGCGACATAATAGTCATAAAAGATTTTGGATATTGATACGTGTACATGTAGATATTACTTGCTATGCTTTTACTTTTCAGATATCATATACATTTATCTAAGACACTAATATAAGGTTTCCAATATTCAGGCTCCAGGTTCTAGTACATCTGTATTTCATATAATATCAAGCCACTTGTATGGTCCATGTCCATGTCCATGTGAGTCTATTCTTGGTTTAATACTTATATGAATTCCAATTTATAGTAGGGCTGGGCATGTTCCGACTTTTTTAAAATTGTTCCGTTCCGTTCTAGAACGAGGGCCTTCAGCTAAATCGTTCCGTTCTCGTTCCTCTTTTTTATTGTTCTTTTCTCGTTCTGTTCCGTCCCATTCCGTTCCATTCTGAGTAGAAGAACGGTCTTCCCCGTTCCATTCCGTTCTTGACATTCTTAGTTGAAGAACAGTTGGATCCCTCTTCTGTTTTTCTAAAGATTTAAAACTATTAGAGTAAAACTATTATTTTTTTATATTACTTTAAAATAAAATAAATTCAGTTTTTTTACAGATCTTTGTAGTTAATGTAAAATGAATGACTATAATGAAGTGTATAAATGAAGGTGGAAGCTGAAAGGTATGTAATGAAGCCTTTATTAGATTGAGTTTGTAAATCCCAGAAATGAGTAGAAAATGCAAATCAATGAGTTACCTAACTGGTCTCATACTGGTCTTAACCTGACCAATCCACTTAGGTCGGATTTGTTTGTGATTGGTTGAGTTATGTCAGGAGACCTAACTGGTTGGAACATGACCAGTCCCTCTAGGTTGTGTTTGGTCAGGTTAGGTCAGGTTAGGTCGAGTTACCTAACTGGTATCATACTGGTCTTAACCTAACCAATCCACTTAGGTCAGATTTGGTCAAGATTGTTTGAGTTAAGTCAGGAGACCTAACTGGATTGGGTTGGATTAGGTCGGTCTTGGTTGCTTTACATAACTGGTCCTAACTGTTCATAACTTGAACCTTAAGTCAGATTAAGTCTTGCATGGTTGGATTACCAAACTGGTCATAACTGGTCAAAACCTAATCAGTGCCCTTAAGTCGGATTTAGGTTGTATTAGGTCAGATTAGGACCTTCTGAGTTTCGCCACTAGATGTCTCTACACCTGAAATTTAAATAAGAACCACTTTTTGGCCTTGGATTGCTAGAATTTTCAAATATTATAATTATTTCCAAAGAATTGATCTGTAAGATATAATCTGTAAGATCGCTTAACTATCAACTTGACATTCTCAAAATGTGCTAATTACAGTATTTACCATCAAGCTCTCTTCTTAAGATGTGGAATGACTTGCCTCTTGACTTAAAAAGAAGCAACTCAATATATAAAGTATATTTAAAAATAGACTACTAAATTCTCTTTTTGAAAATTATATGACAATGTGTTATAAACCGAATTGCTATTCATGTAAAACTAATTAGATATGTTTTAATATGCTTTGATATTTGTTGTGTACATGTCAGAAAATTACTTTAAACTCTAGTTATTCAAATTAATGTATAAACTATTTTGCATAAGATTAATTCGCACCCAGATCTCTAATCGTTCTGCTTAAATCTATTTAATTGAAATGTTTTATTATTATTATTGAAATTAGGTGGAAAAAATAATCAAAACAGCCAAGAGCAATTTTCCACCTAATTGCTTTATACTTGTACTGTTAATATAATCATCAATTTGTAATTGTAAACTCGTTCTGTACACAGATATATGTATTTTAGCAATAAACTTTATCTTATCTTATCTTATCTTATACCCAAATATTTGAAAAAATAATATTTTTGAAAACTTTGATTTTTACAGAATTAATTGATGTTTTTAGAAAAATCAATGTCAGTAAATTGTGAATTTTGTGATAAATAGAAGTTCTTTACAACATCTGTAGCAGGTATAGGTTAGGATGTAAGTATGAATTGATGAATGAATTGTATTTGGTTGATGTATTGAATGTAGTCTAGAGAAGTTTTTTGTAAAGAGCGGAGAAAAACCATCGGAGAAGGCCAGTAATGACGGAGAAACAATGAAACTCTTAGGCTATAAAGGAGAAGGACGAGTTATCACCAGGTTTGGGTGAATTAAACCTCAACAAGAAACTAAGAGGAGAGCGTAAACCCAACATTGAACCAGTCAAGACTACAATGGATGCGGAGAGATTATTAACTGTAGTTAAATTAACCAGGAGCTTAATAGTAGGATAAATATATGAGTTCTATGATCCCTGTGGTTTCTTTCGAAACTGTCAAACTTCAGATGGTACTGCAAACTAGTTCAATGAAAGGAAAGAAATGGGACAAAGTACTGCCTGAGCAAGATCAAGAAACCTGGAGACAGAGTATGTGAACCTACCAGAGATAACAATCCCAAGATTTTGTCTACCAAGTAAGGAAATATCTAATTCAAAAATTAGATTATTATGTTTAGCAGATGCTGCAAAATTTGCTAAACATAATAAAGTTAGTAAATCACCCTGAAGCAAGAACTGTCTTCACTCCCTGTTTCCGTTCTTGTATGATGGACATATGCTATGGATTCAAAGGTCAAACTTTTAAAAGGTCTCAAACTGTTATCAAGATCTATGGATTGGTCATAGTATGTCTGTTGACAGGGGCAACAAATATAATGGCTCTGAAGGCATTGAAACTCAAGATATCTGTGCAGACTTGGAACGTCATTCTAACAGATATGGAGTCCCTGGATTTATTTATGTTGAGAACGGAACCCAGCTTAAGGCATTGCAGTATGCAAAATTTTCTGTGAGAGATTTGGATGCAATGATCCAGGAAGATTTAGGGATTAAGATCAAAGTATCCTATGGCTCACTCAGAGAGAGGACGAGTAGAAAGAAGGATCAGAGTTCTCCTGGAGACCATGGAGAAGTTGGGAGTGAATTCTTCATCACCTGCCTTCAGTGGGACACATTATTCTCTAGGATATCCAATGCAATCGACAATTTGCCAATTGCAAGGGGGAATAATTTCAATAATATAACTCCAAATAGATTGAAATTAGGGAGTAATAATTATAGATCCTTGGAAGGGACCGGGATTACTTTGGAGATGAGTACGAATTTCACGAAAATTCTTGATAGGAACCAGTCTATTTATCAGCAATGGTTCCAAGGTTTTATCAATAATGTCCATCTGTTGAATCTGAGGCCTAATAAATGGTTGGGGTCTGATATCCATGCATAAATGTCAGAACACAAAGTTTGTATGTATCATCAAAATTAATAACTTTCAGTTTTGAAAATAATGGATTTGAATGTGCCTTGAAAGTACTATTATTAACTGCTCTGATTGCCTTTTTTTTTGTTGCAAAGATCTGATTTTTTGCAGATTAGAGTTTTTAACCCCTCCCCAAGTAACAATTCCAAATTCAATGTGAGGCCTTACAAGCTAGAGTTATAAACAAGAAGACAAATATTTAATGGTAAGATATTCTTAATTTGAGACAAAGCAAATATTGAGCTAGCACTTTTATTCGAGATATGTTCAATTTGAAAATCCCAGTTTAAAAATTCGTCTTAAGTTTAAGTCCAACAAATTTGAAATATTTGTTCACACAGTCATTACCAATCCTCTCATTTCCTATTGATATATTACAACTGTTGGGGTCAAAGTGCATATTTCTATTTCTAAATACTATATACTTTGTTTTGGTCAGCGACAAGAGAAATAATCGGTACTGTTACATCGTCTATACGCAATATCCCCCCTACTGAACTTCCGACCTACTAACTCTCCGACCTACTGCAATATCGGACCTACGCCAGCTGTTTATTTTTGTATTATTTGAGGGTTAGGCTAACTGGCCTCATACTGGTCTTAACCNAGCGGATTTGGCGTAGGTCAGAAGTGGAGTATAGCGGATATGTGTAGGTCGAAAAATACACCACCGAAATAATCAAATTCGAAACAAATTAATAAAAAAATATTATAAAATAAAAACTATATACAAATGTGGCGAAAGATAATCGATGACTATAGGTTGTAATATCTGAATGATTTGTTTGAAATTAAATTGATTTTCTTACGGTCTAAGTCAATTGTTGCAATTTTCTGAATTTGTATGGGCGCTAAGTTATTCGGTTTGAGACGTCTTTAACAATTTTCTCTTTATAGTTGAAACAGATAGAAGTAATTGATTAGTAGCGATCAAAAGCGCTTTTTTATCGCATTAAGCCTATACCCCCTTTCATTTTTCGCGAACACTCCTTGTATGAAGAGATTAAGAAAAAAATTAATACTGATTATTGAAAATAAATCAGTTATGAGTTTTGTAATGTTCTGTTCTTCACAAACTTTTTCCGTAAATTTTCTGGAATTTCTATTGAAAAGACGACATTCAACGAATTTGAAGAAATCTGCAAACAAATTCATGAAGAATAAGAAATTCATTATAACGATGAATAAGTTAGATGATTATTTATTGACAAATTTCTATTGAGAAATAGGTTCCTTAACATTTAATAAGTTTACTTAAGAGTTTGTTACATTTTTCATCAAAGTTATTAAATAATTAAGAAAAAAACCAAATCTCAATATCATCCCTTTCAAATGAGGATTTTAAAGATTGAATTTGCGCCCTTGCTGAACAAATATATACCATAAAAAAGTCTCAAATGAATTTTTAAACATTTCTCTACAATACTGCTTTCTCAGCTCAACTTCCATGTACGTACGTCTAGCCAGACACTCCCTTTAATAGTAAAACATTTCAAAGTGATAGCGTCTAAAATACAAGAGTGATAGGGCAAAAAACAAGCCTGTTTAGGGTTAAACAAATTGTAGATGTTAGAGATGTCAACGTTTTGATTTTTCTAGATTTTAGCTTTCGTTACGATAGTGTTCATCAAAAGTATTAACGTTTGAAACGTTACGTTGCACATTTTGAAATTTTATGGTATAGAGTAACGTTACGTAATGAATTTTCTGCACTTGAATACCTTATACAACGTTAAGCTTTAGTAAATGTTATTGAAAAAACAGTAAGCTCCGTTACGCTTTTGCATTTGATGTTTTAGAAAACTTCCCCAACGTTGCGTTAAAGCTTATGAAATATAACCGCAATTTTTTAACGTTCCACTTTCATGCAAGGTAAATATTTTCAGAGACCTTACGTTACACTTTCACTTGGTTTAAGATCTTAAAGATGACAAACGTTTTGCTTTAATGAAACGTCCTTGGGGCATTGTTCTGTACGTTACAATGCATTTCAGTGCAAAGAATATTTTTTGTTAACGTTACGTTTTATCTCGTACATTTTACGTTACGTTACACTATCGTTGACATCTCTAGTAGATGTAACTTAAACTTTTCAAGTGACAATCTTTTGTAGGGTGGAATGTCCCGAGATACAACAGTACCTGTAAAGCTTCTTTAAAATTTAATTATTTTCATTTGTGGAATCACAACCCAGGTAACAAAAGTGAGGAATTTCCCCAAGTTCTCCAGTTTTTGTGACTTGCTTTTAAGAATTTTCGAGGAATTTCTCGAGAACAGTTTCTTGTAAATGATTCTTGGAAATTCCCAAGAAATTCCCTGGAATTACTCCCCAATTTTAGAGATTTTTGGCGGTCATATTTTTGAGACTTTGTTTCGAGAAATTCCTGAAAACTTCACACTAATGTTTCCAAGAAATTCCTGAGAATTTCTCTGGAATATTTCTCCGGAAATTCCTGAGAAATTCTCAGGACTTGGTTCCTAATTTCACGGATAGTCTGAAGAAATTCCTGAGAATTTCTCTGGAATTTTTCCCCAAGAAATTCCTGAGAATTTCTCAGAAATATTGCTCCATATATATATTTCTGAGAAATTCTGAGGACTTTGTAACTAATTTAAGAGATTTTTTGGGGAACTGAATAAGAGACATCATCTCATGAAATTCCTGAGAATTTCTCAGAAATTTTTCACCCAAAAATTCCTTCTATTATGTACTGCCCTTACTTAATGGGTTATGAGAAATTCCTCAGAATCTCTGTCGAAATTTTCACCGTATTTTCCTGTAAAAGATTCCTGGGAACTTCCGCGGATTCTTGAGAAAGATTCCTAGGAATTTCCGCAAATTTTCCGCAAAATTGTTACCTGGGAAGAAGATCATCTCAGGTCTGTAACGCCATTTTATTCTCTCTGTAGTCCTAAGAAGTCCTTTCCAGGTCTGAAAAGTCCTCTATTTTATTTGATTATCTTTTATTAGCCCTTTTTAGGCCCCAAAGTCCTGTAATTTCTTTCTGTGGTCCGCAATAGTCTCTTTAATGTATGTAAAGTAGATTCTGTATTGTTCTTGGTAGTCCAATGAGGTCCTTTGTATATTAACCAACATCTTCAGTCATTATGTTATTATGTTATAACTACACATGTAACAGCCTTTTTAGACTACTAGGTTTTTAGGGCGCTTCGCGCTCATCTTCTATTTAAATTTTGAACATGTTCTTTTGTTTACATTTTAAAACAAAGAAGAAAAATATTTTGCGGATTTAAAAAAAAAAATTCTCGGATTTTCAAGAATTTAATTTTTTTTACAAAATTAAAAACCTTTAAAACACATTTTTTAAAATTTTTATCATTCATAAATTCTGTCTATCTGTCTGTCTATCTGTCTGTCTATCTGTCTGTCTATCTGTCTGGCTACCTGTCTGTCTATCTGTCTGTCTTTCTGTCTGGTAATATAAGATAATATAAGATATATTTTATTGCTAACAGTACATATAATTATAATGTTACAGGCAAATAATGTGAACTTTATATTGTTTACTTTATGTATGTATTATAGCAATTAGGTGGAGATTACCTTACACCTTTACACCTAATTAATAAAAACAAACGTTAACAATATATTACTAGGATGATAATAGGGTATAATAAGAGAAAGAATGGGGAAATTTTTTTTTTCTGTTATTTCCATTAATTTTAAATCATTGATTTTCAATCATCATCATTAATCATCAATTATTCAAAAGTAATAAATATTTGCATTATTATCAAGGATGGATTAACTTTAAAGTGTCGCAAAATTAATTTAATAATCATAAAAAATGGGAAAATTGGAGATTCAAATTCTACACTTGTGACTTTGCGTGATTAGAACACCTTTTTAATGAAACCATATTATAAACAAGATGATTTGGCTTGGTGTTAGGAAATTTCAACACTTGTTAAAAGGTCGTCTTAGAACTAGAGAAACTCTGTAAATGGAAATACAAAGTTGGAAACATACAAACACACTTTTTATAATAGTTCTTTACTCCTTCTTTATAGAACACTAGATTGGGAACCCAGCTCTGCCCAGGTTGTAAAACTTTACCCGATTTTACCGAGAAAATAAATTTTTGCTATTAAAGTCACCCCACTCAACTTAAGTGCTCCATACCAAACTAAGAACATTACTGTGGGTTACCCGAGTTCCCCAATCAATATTTAAGGCAAATCGGTCCAAGGGTTCATGAGTTATGATCGGACAAAAAAAATTGTAACTTTATATATATAGATATGAAAAAATGTGTTTTTTTACGTCGTTTTAAAATAAAATAACAACCAGCTGAAAATGACATGTTTTTTTCTCATATTTTCATATGCCAAACTTATACCTACGCACGCACATTATTCACTATAAAGGGTGTCCAAATGAGAATTGGGTTTTCCGAAATCTTCTATGGAAAGAACTAACGCTGTAATGTACACTTGAGATTAATTGAAATAAATAGGATAAATGCATAGGTAAAAGT
Organism: Eurytemora carolleeae; assembly: GCF_000591075.1. Taxonomy (NCBI): domain Eukaryota; kingdom Metazoa; phylum Arthropoda; class Copepoda; order Calanoida; family Temoridae; genus Eurytemora; species Eurytemora carolleeae. The sequence continues at coordinate 129,204 of NW_019396233.1, read as the reverse complement.
AGATGTGGGCATGTTCAGAATTTTTTAAACCCTTTAAAACATATAAATGCAGTGGCGTATACGGGGGAAGGGTTATCGGGTTTAATTCCCCCACTCTCCAATTCTTGGGGGAAATTATCCCCACCCCCTAGAGTCTACATGTCCATGATTACCATTAAGAGTAAAAATATTTAATTTTTTTAACAAAGTAACATAAATAAATTTGACAAAATTCATGATTTTTTGATGCAGTAGCGTACCATGTCAAATTAGGTATAAAGCTCTTTTTTTGGGGGGGGGGGAATAAAATGTTTAAAGATCAAGATTATTAAGAATAACATTCTAAAAAGTAAGACATTTTTTACGATATATGCAATGATTGAACTAAATTCAGTTTTTTTTTTATAGAATAAATGTGGTCAATGTAATAAATGAATATATCATAAAGGTGTTCACTATAAATAGAGACTTTTGAAAAGATGCTTTTACTTATTATCAGTTTTATATTTACACTGGGTTATTAGATTTTGGAGAAATTTCATGAGAAACACTAACTCCAAAGGCAGTCTCTGTGGATGTATATTTTTTCCAGTAAGGCCCTTAATTTTCAGGGGAAAATATGAGTTGTAATTTGCATGGTAGTTTTTAATGTAAAACCTACCAAAACGCATTTTCATCCACTCCTCTTTCATGTCCTTAATTTTCTTTATGATGAATATTCTTTAAAACACTGCATTTAATTTGTTCCTAGGGCACAGGTGGCTGATCATTGCAGATTTCTCATATTGATGGGTTTGCTATTTTATATAAGCTGTTTAAAAAGTCTCAATTTATAGTGGAAAACCTTTACGGCATACATTAAGAAAGGTGAAATCTGATAGGCGGTAAAGGAAGCCTTTTATTTGATAGAGTTTGTTAATCCCAGAATGGTCTAGGAAGGGGTTAAAAATTTCTAGGGGGGAATTAGATTGGGGGGGGGGATCAGAGCGTTGCTCTCACAAAACGTTAAAACTGACCCCCCCCCCCCCCCACTAGAAAATGCTTATATACGCCTCTGTATAATTATGTATTATTATAAAAAACAATCGTTCATACTTTTTTTCCCATCATTTTATAATTGATCCACAACGGATTCTATTAAATTTCAAAAAATTTCCGTTTGTTGGTATCCAGCAAAAGGTTTTTAAGTAGCTTGGACATCAACTAATGAAGTTAAATTCAAAGTGCACATTTTACAATTGTTGTGTTTCATTATTACTATATTTGATCAAAGTCGTCTTCCTATTCCACAGGTGTATGCATGGGTCTCGCTGGGTCTCGTTTCCATCCCCCCCCCGCCCCCACACAAAGTAGAAAGTAATGGGTTGATTATTTATAAGAGCAATTATTACAAAAAAGTTTCAAATTTTTTTTTTGCAGAAAATCCGGGAACCAATGAATCTTTACATCCCCGTACTTTAATATTAGGTTAGTTTAACATTATTTCACGATGATTGATTTATAGCACCTCTACATATAATGAAATTTACTATAACTATTATAGATCTTATTTCGTACAAAAAGGTAAAATGGAACAATTTTATGATAAAAAAGTATATGTAGATTTATAATTATAGTTTTTAGTCGGCACATGATAAGTTGATCACGGTTAAGATATCTCAATATCCACAAAATGGTTTGGACAATATATACTATTGTGAACCAAACAAAAGGATATAGGCTCGAAATGGAGATAAATAGGAGCTAAAGCAATGCAACTCGAAGCAGGAGGTAGGAGAATAAAAGTAAGAACGGGATATATATTCTCCAAGGTAAAGGCGCTTCTCAAGAATTACAAACTCTAGGCGGAGTCCCACACATATACGTAGACGATAACTTCTGGTGAAAATATATTTCAGGAACGAGGTTTCCTACAAAATACAGATTGTTATTGACGAACAAATGTGAATAATAATTGTTAATAAAATGTAACTATTTGATTGACGAACAAATGTGAATAATAATTGTTAATAAAATGTAACTATTTGATTGACGAACAAATGTGAATAAAATGTAACTATTTGATTACAACTAATTAAATGTTTATTGAAACTGATAAATAGGAATTTTAAAGGAAAGGTTCTGTTGTGAATCGACCAAGAAATATTTTAAGGTACTGATGGGAATTAATAAATGAAATATTTTAAATGGGTACTATTGTGAATCAAACATGAACTTACGATCTATTGTCGTATAGTACGGGAATAGTGGTTGGAATCGGAGTCTAAACTATTCAATTTCTGAAAAAAAATATTCATTTGGTAAAAATTAATTCACTATTAGTTTGCAAAATGATTCACTGAATTTTAAGCGTAAATTGTTTCTATTTTTTTACGAATTTAAATCTTATTGTTGCACGAGGATTTTGTTTACGTTTATGCAGAAACCTTGAACAGTATTTGGTTTGGAGAAGAAAGTGGACGGAGGTCTGACGGAGATGTAGTTTGTCAAAGACGACTTTTACAACAGGGTAGTTTATGGGATATGGTTCACAACTATATATAATTTCATAAAACCAGTTTTGTAACCTAAACAAATAGTCGATCCACCTTTTCGTCTGAATCAAAAAAAATCGTCCAAAAGGGAATACTAAAACCAACATTCTTATTTTCAAATTTTATTTTTTTTATTATTTTTTTATTTTCCCATGAGATAATTAATAATACTGGAGGGTAGGTTGTCCAAATACTTTTGTTCTTCCGGCTCCTTTCCTCTGAATCAAATTAATATTCATTAGAACTTTTACAAATATTTAAAATATAAACATTAAATTTGTTATCTAACGGACAAGTTTGTTATTTGGGTTTTCTAACAGATAAAAAAAGATTTTTTATCTAACAGAAAGTTCGGTTATTAAACAATAAATTCTGTTATCCAAAGAAAAATTCTGTTATCTAATGGAAAAATCTGTTATCTTACTAACAATTCTGGTTATCTAATGGAAAGTTTTGTTAACAAATAGACAATTATTTTAACTAAAGAAAAGCAAAATATGTTTTTAATTTGTAAAAGAAAACTGAAATAACAATTAAAATATCTATAAAGGAACTGAGGTTTTGCCACAAATTCTGATTTTCTAATCCCTGTATTTTTGCAAACTGATGGCATAAACCTTAAATATTATAAACTATCATTACACGATCTAAAACAATTCACAGTTTGAAAAATCAAAGGTCTCCGACATTGAATTGCAAAGATATTGGGATTAGAAAATCCGGGTTTGTGGCAAAAACTCATTTTCTTTCCTACATCGATCATGTTGAAATGCCAAAATGGTTTTGTGGCAAAGATAGTTGGATTAAAAAATTAACACTATGTTCAAGTAGAATTTTTTGTAAAATTTGTAAAACTTGTAAATTATTCTGCCATCTAAAAGAAAAAATTTGGAATTAGTTAATCCAATTTAGTCCATTCTTTTGTAAAAACATGGAACCGTAGATTTTTCAATTGATTTATTGAAACATCATTGATAAAACGAAATAAGGTTTAACATACTTTTTTTCAGAGAGACCCCGAATAATATATAATATATTGTAACATACCTTTGTCCAATATCTAGTTTGAAGTTGTTCTCAACAATCCATTCAGATATTGATGTAACCTTCGTAAAGTGACAAGTTAAAGGGACTGTAAACGAAATTTCAAGCATTCACTCTTCATTAAAAGAGTGCATAACGATAAGCTTTTAGCCTTTTTCTCAGTATTTTAAAACAAATATTGCAATTGTTTTATCTAGAAAAGTGTTTAATTCGGGGGTTTAATTTTAAAAAATTTTTTTGAAAAATTTTGCAAACATTTTCAAAAATGTTTAAATTATCATATTTTATGCACCTTTTGTTTTCGCACATTTTTTCTTAAAAACTTGATAATTCAATAAATATTTGAAATTTTGCAAATTTGCATTTTTTAGCAAATGTTTCAAATGTTATAGATTTACATCACAATAAGGAAAATGAGGGGGGGGGGGGTTCTAGATAGCTAGAAAGATAGATGTTGCCGCCATTCTTTTTCCATTGGTTCAGAATAGACACTAAACACATGACTGAACCCTGATTGGATCAGGGGCGAAAGCATGGAATCGGCATACAAATGCGTGGGACCCCCCCCCTCGATTAATTTGGGTAAACCAGCCTGAGAAGGGTTCAAATCATGAATCAAAAGGTTTCAACATCTTAATAATTGAGAGAACATTTTTTTCAAATTCTATTAAATTTTGAGAAACCCTCAAAATTCATGAATAAAAATAAAATAATTAAATTCCTTTCATTGAAAACTACTAGTGCTTCAAATACATCTTCAGTTATTTTACTTAGTTTTTTATTTCATTTTTAGTAGTTATTACCTGTAAAAAGTAAAGGAATTATGGATCTTTTAACAGGGATTACAATAATAATGATAAAAAAAGATGAAACAACAAAATTTTTCCTCCTTTTTCATCTGTTACTAAAAGCGGTATGTAAATAAATTTTGTTCTCACTAGGTTTGGATATAAACGTAATTTTTTTCGTAAGTTTGTAAATTCATGTATTCTTTTCAGGAAGTTTGTAGTTTACTGCATTTTTGCGGTAACTTTGTAAGTAACTGTATTTTTTTAGTAATTTAGTAAATTTTGTTAGGTTTGTAATTTAATGTCTTTTTTTTCGGTAAGTTTGTAAATTAATGTATTTTTCAGTAAATTTGTAAAGTATAATTCAGTAAATTTGTGAAGTTTAATTTACCTCTTTTATAGATAATTTTGTCCAGTAATCTAGGTCTCTTAGATATTTTAACTTAAAGACACCATTTTTTTATTCAGTAAAACTAATTGTGCATATTTAGCGTAATTTAGCATGATTATCATAATTATTATTATTATTATTATTATTATTATTATTATTATTATTATTATTATTATTATTATTCGTGTTCCTTTGTACAGGTATAAAGAAGAGACCAGATTGACCGGTAAGTCAGTGTTTCATTTCCAGGTATTGATAAGCTCTAGATACAATACAGTGAGAACCAGAAAACTGTGGAAACGGAAGACGACATTAAAGCAATACCTAATGACAGTTGATGTTGTTATAAACTAAATAGTTTTACTAGTAACTTATTGGTTACTAAAGCGCTTTTAAGCGAAATGTTTACAACACACAATTGTAGTAACTTATGTTCGTAACTTTTGTTTAAAAGTAATTGTCCTAGTTTTCTGGTTCTCACTGTTTATAGTTTAATTTGACAATAAAAATTATAGAAATGACTGTGTGAGAATAAAATACCTTAATTATTCATAATTTAAAATGTGATTTTTTTATATTAAACTGACTGGCGATATATTTCAAATGTCCTTTATTTTGAAAAATTGCTTTCCTGTTGCACCCTGTACCCTGTTCACCTTTGAAAAGTTAAAGGTAGTCACGGCAAAAAAAAGCCCGTCAAGACATTTGTTGGAAAATGTACGCCAGATTCTGACGTGTGTATTTAGCTTCATCAACTGCACTGATCATTGTTATTATTAGGTGCAGTACGTAGAAAAGGGATATGAAAATAAACCAAAATATCTGGGGGTGGGTGGGGGTGATTTTAATCATGGTCTATTTGGGTTATTCAAAGCATTCTGAAAAAAAACCAGTTCAAGTTATTATCGATTTTGAGTTGGCCACCAGGAATGCTCTGCGAAAGGTTTATCCAGGGGTAAAAGTGACAGGATGCCTCTACCATTTCCAAACCAACCTTTTCAAAAACATTATGAAGAAATATTCTAGTTACAGACAAAATGGGCACACCCAAAACACATTTGAGCTAGTGAAAACGTTGGTGTTTGTCCCACCTGGATTTGTACTAGATGTTTATACCGATATTATCAAGGAATATGCCAAAATAACGTTTTAAACGAAATGTCGTCCTTCTTCACATATTTTAAGGCTACATATATAGGGAAAAAAAAGCCAGAAATGGAAGAGTTAAACGGCCTGTATTTCCCATTGATATGTGGTGTATGTTTCACGTAGTTAACAAACACACACCAGCACAACTAACAACAGTCTTGAGGCCTTTAATGGCAATTTTAATCAATGCCAACCAGGCGCTCAAACGATTTAAAAGAGAAGTGGAATTCACCGAAATAAAGCATGGTGAACTAACTTCAGGAGAGTTCTCTCAACCACAATCCAAGAGAAAAAAAACTGAAGGATGAGAAATATGTTAAAGAATGAAAGAAAAAAGAAAGATAGGAAGGACCAAAGGGAGAATAGGAAGGAAATTAAAGAAAAAAGGGGAGGAAGGAAGAGAGATTAGAAGAAAGAAATGAAAGAGAAAATGAAAGAGTAAATGAAAGGAAAGATAGTAAAAATGGAAGAACGAAAAAAAGGAAGAGGAAGAAAGAAGAGAAAGCAAGGAAAGATGGAAAGAAGAAATAAGAGAAAGATTGGAAGAAAGAGAAAGAATGGAAGAAAGGAAAAACGGAAAAAAGAAGAAAAGAAAGGAAGAGAGAAATTTTATTTTTAAGAAGCACTGTATATTTTTTATCAAGCTGTCTTCATTTATTTTGAATATATATATTATTTTGAAGAGTACTGTATATTTATTATATGAAATTTATGATGATTTTCATTAATATTCAGTGCTCTCTAAAATAAAGTGGAAAATAAAGACGACTTTTATTAAATAAACAGTTCTTCCCAAAATTGAATGGTAAACATTGATGGCTTTTCTTAAATATACACTAATGTTGAAGTGAAGACGACCTTTTCTAATGTGCAATCTTTTTTCAAGAAGCACTATATGTTTATGAAAAGTCGTCTTCATTTACCAATTTATCATGAAAGATTAAGTTGAAGAAAAGGTTACAATTCTTTTTATAACCCAAATAGACCATGATTAAAATCACCCCACCCACCCCCAGATATTTTGGTTTATTTTCATATCCCTTTTCCACGTACTGCACCTAATAACAATGATCAGTGCAGTTGATGAAGCTAAATACACACGTCAGAATCTGGCGTACATTTTCCAACAAATGTCCTGACGGGAAAAAAAGGGTTTTTATCCGAAAATTAATTACTTTCAAATGTGGTTCTCTAAATAAGCGACTTGTTAATTAAGGCAACAAAGACAACAAAAGAATGGAGAGAATTGAAACATTTTCAATACAGTAAACGACGATATCTCACATCGTATTGACGCGTATTTTTGTGCGCGAATTGGGCTTGTAGAACGCATAAAAATAAAGGTCACTTGAAATTAGATCGAGAGTCCCGTTAAAGGGACTGCAAGCGTATTTTTAAGATGCAAAGATGACAATGCCATATTTACATCCTACCCATGAAACCATAATCTGATAAGAATGTGGAAGATACCGTCGGTTTACTGACTCAATAAGAGTTTATTTCTGTGAGTTACTCCGTTGTTTCTTATTAAGAAGGCATGCGCAAGTCACTTTCGCAGATAACCCGCAAATGAAAATAGACATGTAAAAGAAAAAAACATTGATATCCAATACATACTTAATCAACAAAAGGTTTCAAGGCTACTGTTGTAAATTGGGCATTGCCAGCTTAGCATGGAGGGTCACTTACAGTCCCTTTAATAATATGTCTTTTTAACCTGGAGATGACGAAGGCTATTTTGTTGAAGTAGTTTGTTGATTGTTGCATCTGATATTTTGCAATGGATTCCAGTTTTTACTGCAAGAGAGGAGATATGTAGATATCAGTAAAACTAAAGTGTTCGTTCTAGTATACAATTTCACAGATATTNGGGGGTCCAAAAATCGTATTCTAGGAAATTAACAAAATTATAATGTCTATCACTTAAATTCAGTTAAGTCTGTTTACCTTTCACATTTGCTGTGCGAGTGTCTTATGTTCATGGACTAAGTTTCTGTTATAGCTTTAAAATGACTATCCTTGTAATTACAAGTAACTCTTCGTTAAAACAGAGCCATGTCTGATTTACAACGGTATCATTTAAACCTTTATTTGATTAATATTGTTTTTAAGGAGATAAACATGGATATTTCATTAATTTTTGAGCAGACAAAGCATTTAGGGTATTTCTGTGAATCAGACTTACGGAAAGTGTTTTAACAATTTTTACTATAAACTTTTTTTTCATCATGAGTTTAATTGGAATAGGTTTATAGTTGACGAGAATTTAATAGAAAATCCGTTGAGGCAAATTCTTGAAAAGTAATCTATATATGAAAAAATGTGTTTTAAAGGTTTTAAATTTTGTAAAAAAATTTAAATTCTTGAAAATCCGCGAATTAAAAAAAATTTTCTTCTTTGTTTTAAAATGTAAACAAAAAGAACATGTTCACAATTTAAATAGAAAATGGTCGCGAAGCTCCCTTAAAGCCTAGTTAATTAGATTTTAGAAGGCTACAGTAATCTCTATGAAATACTGTGAATTTTCCTTTTTCTTCATTCTTTTGCACAAAAAGATCAAATTCCAACAAAATAATTGATTGTAATTTTGAAAACAAATCAGCAACTTAATATTTTTAAAGCGTAATAAATAAAAATTTATATTTAAATTTTAGAAATACTCTAGATAAAACTCTTTAAAGTTTCATGCTAATGTTGCGTGGTGCAAGGAATTAAATTTTGTAATGCTTGTATCCATTAGGTTAAAAAGTCCTTTAATACAGTTTGCATGGTATGATTATGAAAACCCAAAAATAAAAAAAATCGTCTAAATCACTTATTTCACACTGGTTTAAACCTATGGATATTAGTTTCAAAGTAAACGGGAAACACACATAGAGCTGGTTGAAGTTTAAAGCTTTGAACTAAACTAATTTATGATAAACAAATACCGCACTGCAATTTACTTTAAACTCAATTCAGAATATCTACTAAGGGTAGAGAGAAAAGGGTTCGTGGATACAAATTTCAAAATTAAAATTTGACTGCTGAGATTTAGGATTAAATCCCTGTATTTTCTGATTCTGTCTAATGTAGTTACAATCAAATTAGAGTGTATGCATTCCCACCAAGGAGTATGAAATAGAAGGGAGATACAACTGACGCGGCCCGCTGACATGCTTTGCAGACGGTAATTCATTTGAATAAGAAATATTTGTCTGATGTACAATTACCGCGTATACAATAACCTATTATAAATATTTCTTATACAAATGGAGTACAATTGGAGTCTGCAAAGCATGCATAATCATATGAAAGGGCGGGCCACGTCAGTTGTATCTCCCTTCTATTTCATACTCCTTGATTCCCACCAGTGCTATGTCCAGACCCTATCACAGATCTGAGTTGAGAGGAGTTGGTGCTGATCAAGGATGGAATGCAAGGAAAAATAATTGCAGCTGCATATACTCTGCGGACATACTGAAACCAGTTCTCTCTGGGCTGAATTTGTAAACAATAATTAATGCAATATTGTTCTTTTAGTATCCGAGGGGGTTTAAAGCATTAAATTCTGATAATTTTGATAATTCAAATAAAGTTTTCTATGACCAGAATATTTCATTGATTTTTTTGTGAAAGATGGATCCCATGTCAGGCTTCGACATCCGTCTTGTGTTTACATTACCGCCCAGAGACAGTACACTGCAGTACAAAAGATGCGTACATCTCCTTGCATTACAACCTTGGTGCTGATTAGCAGTGTCGAGATTATGTAACATCCTTTAAGGTTGAAAATTCTACCTTCTTCTACGTTTAATGTTGAGGAGAGGAGAAGAAGAAAAATAGATTCAGGACATTGGCTAACAATATGCAGTACGCTTATCTAAACATAAACAAACAATATGCAGTACGCTTATCTAAACATAAACAAACAATATGCAGTACGCTTATCTAAACATAAACAAACAATATGCAGTACGCTTATCTAAACATAAACAAACAATATGCAGTACGCTTATCTAAACATAAACAAACAATATGCAGTACGCTTATCTAAACATAAACAAACATTAGCTTATCTAAACATAAACAAACAATATGCAGTACGCTTATCTAAACATAAACAAACATTATGTAGTAAGCATACCTAAACATAAGCAAACAATATGCAGTAAGCATACCTAAACATAAACAAACAATATGCAGTACGCTTACTTAAACATAAACAAACAATTTGCAGTACGCTTACTTACACATAAAAAAACATTTTGCAGTAAGTTTAGATAAATATAAATAAACAATATGCAGAACGTTATGGAATAAACGGTATTACCACAAAACAACAACACATACATAACTTTTTCATCATTGATATATATATATTTATATATATATGATTTTAAAAATCGAATACCTCTAATAATGGTTCCATTTGAGGCTCTTTGTACCCAAATTCTCTAAATCCCCCTGTATTCCTAGATCCAAGAAATATACAGATGTCACAAAATAATAATCAAATAAGTAGGAAAATGTCCTAATTTTAACCAGTGAATACGTCCAAAAGAAACAAAAGTCATAGAATTTTGTCCTAAAAAGGAGGAGACAATTCTGAACTTGTTATACAAACATCAATTAACCTCGATGATACAAATAGTGGACTGCTACTTAACATCTAACAAAAAAAACCTTGAACTCTTGACTACACTATACAGATACAAAACATCTAACAAAAAACCTTGAATTATTGACTATATAGCTACAAAACATCTAACAAAAAACCTTGAGTTCTTGACTATATAGCTACAAAACATCTAACAAAAAAACCTCGAGTTCTTGACTGTACAGCTACAAGCCATCTAACAAAACACCTTGAATTCTTCACTATACAGCTACAAAGCATGTAACAAAAAACCTTGAGTTCTTGGCTATGCAGCTACAAAACATCTAACAAAAAAACCTTGAGTTCTTGACTAAGCAACTACAAAACATCTAACAAAAAACCTTGAGTTCTTGACTAAGCAACTACAAAACATCTAACAAAAAACCTTGAGTTCTTGACTAAGCAACTACAAAACATCTAACAAAAAACCTTGAGTTCTTGACTAAGCAACTACAAAACATCTAACAAAAAAAAACCTTGAACTCTTGACTATACAGCTACAAAACATCTTACAAAAAACCTTGAATTCTTGACTATACAGCTACTTAACATTTCAAAAAAAACTTTGAATTCTTGACTGTACAACTACAAACATCTAACAAAACACCTTGAATTCTTTACTGTACTAACTACAAAATCTAAACAGTTAAAAATTATACATTATGTTGGGTTAATTAAGACTGAAGTTTAAGAAATGTAAATTTTAGTAAATGTAATTATAGGTGTAATTATAGAAAGACCCGGCATTAATTAGACAACTTTACAATCTAGTTTTTTAAAATATGGTTTAAAAATATTCCAAGTCCTGCCAATTCCAATAGGTGGTCTGCCTTTAGTGTGCGTTTGAAATTACCTGTAAACTATAAACTGTAAATTAATTCTGGGTCTTTCTTGTTATGTCTCTAGGAAAAATTATAATTTGAACATTTTGTATCAGTCGACTGTATCACGGGCAAACTTATATTAATCGGTTTGGTATGCAATGTTTTAATTATTAACGTTTTAATAATGGACATTTATACGTGGATAAACTCTTTGCAACAGCAAATTTTGCATAATGGCTTTAGTGTCCGAGTTTAAACGGATCCATATATTTTTTACCTGGGTCCAAACGGATCAACGTCTTCTCCTTCATGGTCATCCTGAAAAAGTTTGTTTTTAAACCTTTTTAGATACTGTTCAATAACATGTTTTAAAACCTGTTTTTAACCTGTTCTTGAACCTGTTTTTAAAACTATTTTTAAAGTTTGATTTAAGCCTGTTTAAAAACCTTTCTCAAACTCAGTTTTCAAACCTATCAAAAACAAGTCATTAAAGATATTTCAAACTAAACTTTTGACTTCTCACCCAATTCTCTCTTAATTCTTGAGAAAAGTTGAACTGAATTAATAATATTTTGCTCAGATTTTTACCCCAGCAAAAACTCGAGTATTTTACCATATTTGTCTGCATGATTAAGCCAGTTGCAGCTCAGTCCCTCTTTTAAGCCCGGAGGTGTTGGGGTGAACTAATATTTTTTGATTATTTTAAATATTACTGTGTTTAACACCTGATGCATATCTTCTTGAAGCTCACAATTGTATAAACCAAGAGTTTGAAGATTCGGACAGACTCTAAAATTAATAATATGTCAGACAAAATCCTTTATAGGATGAACCAAAAGTATTCTGTCAAGGTTGAGCAGAAAGTATCTTGTCTAGGTTGAACCGAAAGTAACATGTCCATAGTGAACCATAAGTATTACAAAATACGATCATAAAAACTGAAATAGCTTCTGAACTAATCAGTTCTTAATCTAAAAATTTTTGATAGTGTATTCTTAACATATTAAGAAACTTTATCTATGAATTTAAGGAAGATCATGTGATACAGATTTATTCTTATTTTAGCGAGCTATTTATCTCTGCTGGTTGGGCAGAAATCACTGATACGATCATAAAAACTGAAATAGCTTCTGAACCAATCGGTTCTTACTCTCAAAGTTTTGATAGTGTATTCTTAACATATTAAGAAACTTTATCTATGAATTTAAGGAAGATCATGTGATACAGATTTATTCTTATTTTAGCGAGCTATTTATCTCTGCTGGTTGGGCAGAAATCACTGATACGATCATAAAAACTGAAATAGCTTCTGAACCAATCGGTTCTTACTCTCAAAGTTTTGATAGTGTATTCTTAACATATTAAGAAACTTTATCTATGAATTTAAGGAAGATCATGTGATACAGATTTATTCTTATTTTAGCGAGCTATTTATCTCTGCTGGTTGGGCAGAAATCACTGAAAACCGGTGAGTCACATAACCGTGCATATCTTCTGAACCGATAATTTCTCAAGCATGGGATTTTTACAGTATTTCTCAACATATAAAAGAGTGTTTTGTGTGAACTTAACAAAAAAACAAAGTATACTATGTCTCTTTTTTAGGAACAAGTTTTTATTTCAAAATATCAAATGTTCAAATTAATTTTATCGATTATTTTATGAAAAAAAAACAAATAAATATTCATTACATATTTAATGTTTAAATGAGGCCGATATCTCAAATAGCAAAAAAGTCATGGTAAATTGAAAAGAGCAAACTCTTTGCAGAGGTCAAAATTTTATTGACCTGTGCTCCGCACCCGGAGGTCAACAGAGTCTTAAAATTTCTATTTATATAATGTCTGACATAGGTCTTTCCATATTTAAGTTTGACAAAACTGGAAGATGGTGCCTACTCGGGGGTTGCTGATTTCATATGGATTGACCCAGACTTCTTGGTTCTTGGTATTCTTTTTTAATTTAAAATGCATATGCCTACAATAAAATAGAATACAAAAAAATGTGAAAAAATCATGTTAAATAGGTCAAAGTGGGATTGAAAGTCTGCAGCTTATTGGGATAGGAACCAAACTGCAGTTAAATTTGCGTTTATCTATTATTTCACACTGATTTATAAATATATATATATATATATAAATATAAGAATTGAAAAAAAAAGTTTTATACATGGACATCAAAGTTATATTTGTTCCAAGATATAAAAATTATAAACCTAAATATCACATACCTGGATATCAAAATGATCGCTGATTTATCCATATTCTCAGTATGAATGAGGTAAAGTATAATCAACTGTGGTCCTATCTAAAAAAATAATTATTACATTTTTTCCTTAAAGTTTTTAAAAAAGCTTCTTTGGTTAATCTTCGATTTTATAAAAATTTACTATATTTTTTAATTTAAATTTATTTCTGATATTTGCAAAAAAAAATCCCGATACAATATGAAGTTACAGAAATAGATTTTAAGAAAATTTATTTTTTTGTTATTGTATAACTTAATTAATTCAACATATATTTCGGTTTATTTCAAAATTTTCCGCATAGAAATACTAAAAGTTACGTAAATAAGATTTTAAGAAAATAAATTTTTTTGTTGCTGTTGAAAACTAAATAATATCAACAAAATGTTAAGTTTCATTTCAACACTCATTCATATAGAACATTTTGCTAATAATATAAAAAAAATTCATTTCAACATTTTATGAAATTCATATAGAACATTACATCTATCTATATACTTTGCTTTTCTGTTGTCTGTGTGTCCGTTTTTATCCAATAAACGTCAAAATGACTGAACCGATTGAGCCCAATATTTTTAAGTCAACTAACATGACCCCAGAAAAAAAAAAATGTCGAAATATTTTTTTATAAATTCACAAATTTAAACAAAGAAATAAGCGAAAATTTGAAATCGATCTGAAATGGAGACTTCAAAAGTGTCATAAAATCCTTGTAAATAAGATTTTGAGAAAATATAAACTTAGTTTTGTTGTGTTGAATGAATGAACACCTGTTCTAGAAGCTGATTTAATCCATCCTCATAGAAGTCTCCTCCCCACAAATGTAAATCTTTTGTTGACATTTTATTTCAGCAAAAGTTGAAATCCATAATATAAGGAAGCAGATTACACAATTTCGCAAAATAAATTTTGCACATTTTTTGAACATTTTAGTTTTTTCTTATTACACATCAGGTTTTAAATTTTGCACAAATCTATGAAATTGTAAGTATTACGTAAGTAAGTAATTATTCATTTATGATAAATTACAAAAACATACAAAATTAAGTTATTAATGAAAAATAGAGGTTGTGGGAATTTTATTGCATGGAAAAAATGTATAATTGATTTTTTGGACCTTTTTTAAAGCATTTTTACTATCTGCAGATTTGCAAAAAAAATTTAATTATTGCACATTTGCAACAAAAAATTCGGATTCTTAAATGCGTATCATTTGTTATATTCGGACATCAAACATGGGATTTAGAGGAGGACAAGTTGACCCCCCCCCCCCCGGCGTTTACCAATTTTGAAGCCTAGCAAGGATAGGGTTAAGAAAGCTACGGTGTATTTGAGGTTGTGTTAAAGTAAATTATGTGTTTACCATTTATCCTGTCATAGATTTGGCCAAAAAAGAAATACAAACAAATATATTGTAAAGATTAAATATTTTCAATGGTTTTTGCTTTTTTATCTGTAACATTTATGTTAAAATGATAATTCCAAAAATTAGTAATGTGTGGGGTTCTATTTGTAAAACACGGTTTTAAATTTTTCACAATTAAAGAGAGTGTTCTTGGAAAAAAAACTTAAGATTTAAATGCAAAATTCCAGCGACGGGGCCGGTTTGGACTAACTTGCTCTGAACGACAAATTTTTTTTTACAATTCTAAAACCACAGATAAAAAAAGATTGTTACATTAGATATTGAATTCAAATTGGGTTTGACCTATACTCCCTTTCATTTTTTACCAACAAGCCTTTTTCAGAAAATGTGTGTTAATACACAGAAAGAAAAATAATTTTATAATTAATTTAGATTTTTTAAAAAATTATTATAAAATAGACCAGGAAAATAAAAAATTATTATAAAATAGACCAGGAAAATAAAAAATGCCATTCCTGAAAGATATTTGAAATCAGCCAAGAAAAGAACATTTTGCATCACTTCTTTGCTGGAAAATATTTATCAACATAAAACATAAAAAAATATAAATGATAAAATAATTGTTTAATCTAAAACAAAAAAGTATAAATATTTCTATTAATGTATTTAACACCTTAGAACATCTTTATCAGTTTAAAACAAAAAAAGATATAAATAATAAAATAGTCTAATAAATGAAGAACAATGAAAATAAAAATGAAATGATAAGTTACCTGAACTGGAACATTATTTTTCTGAGGAGTGGACAGTACTGAAAACATAACTTGACTTATTTAAAAAAAAAAATTTAAATAATTTTTAAGATAATCATTTTAACAGACCCTATATTAACATGAATATCTTAAAAATGATTTTGTTACCTTTACCACAAACTCTGGTTGTTAAATTGCTTTCTCTTTACAACCTATGACTTCTGTTATATCAAATAATCTTGATTTGAAATATCAAAGGTTTACATCATCTGGTTGTAAAGATATAGGTATTAGAAAATTGGTATTAGGGGCAAAGACTCAATTCCTTTAGTTTTCAGTGTAAATTTGCCTCCTAAAGAAAAACAAGCAACAAAATGGCCATTTACTTGTTTTGTAAAAAGAAAGTGATTTACTCCTAAACAGTGAGACTCAAAAAATATGAAAGATGTTTATAGATTTTGCAGTGGGTGTCCTAATAAACATGGGAATGTTAATAGATTTTGCAGTGGGTGTCCTAATAAACATGGGAATGTTAATAGATTGTGCAGTGTGTGTCCTAATAAACATGGGAATGTTTATAGATTGTGCAGTGGGTGTCCTAATAAACATGGGAATGTTTCCAGTGGGTGTCCTAATAAACATGGGAATGTTTATAGATTTTGAAGTGGGTGTCCTAATAAACATGGGAATGTTTATAGATTGTGCAGTGGGTGTCCTAATAAACATGGGAATATTTATAGATTTTGCAGTGGGTGTCCTAATAAACATGGAAATGTTTATACATTTTGCAGTGGGTGTCCTAATAAACATGAGAATATTTAAAGATTTTGCAATGAGTGTCCTAATAAACATGGGAATATTTATAGATTTTGCAGTGGGTGTCCTAATAAACATGGGAATGTTTATAGATTGTGCAGTGTGTGTCCTAATAAACATGGGAATGTTTATAGATTGTGTAGTGGGTGTCATAATAAACATGGGAATGAAATGACGACATTAAAATTGACTCCATGATTCTCAGGACTAGACTTTTCAAAATACAATAACAATAGACCTCTTACAATATTTGGAAAGCCATCATGCGTGGTGCATGCATTCAGAGGAAGGGTTCAACAATGATCTTGCCCCCCCCCCCCGTCCTGGCTGAATTCTTGAACACTCGCCTTTATTCTCACTAACTTTTTTTTCAAGATTTTATGACGATTTAAATGAAACACCTTTTACCTTTTGCACCAGCTGCATTTGATACAGATCATGAAAATAATATTCTTCTGAACTCCAGAACTCTTCAAGTCTTAATTCTACTTTCTTTATTCTCTTATCCTTCATAGAAATTGCGAGCTTTCTTTTAGGTAATTTAAGTTATTTTAGGGGTTTAACAAATATATATAGAGTGATCTAGCTAGAGTAAATTGAGTTATTTGACACTAACAACCATCTTTGATTCGTACAAAAGGTTTAGTATTGATAACAAATTACAAGAATTAGGGGTTTGTTTACAGTGAAAACCAAAAACAATGGATTAAAAGACGACATTTTAGCAATGCTTAAGTGTATTTGATGATGTTACAAAGCAAATAGTTTAACTAAAAACTTAAATCACTAATTCAGTGAATGGGTCTGTTTACACTACACTATTATTGCTATGTTTCATACTCGATGGTATTTTTAAATTTATAACTTGATTCTTAAAGTCGTCTTCTTAGTTCAGAATTTTCTGGCTATCACTGTATATTGTTTACAAAAATAAAGTATTTTGCAATTTGTTGAAAAAAATTAATATTTCAGTTTTTTGAAATATATTTGATTAGTTTTTGCTGACTTCAGATTTTCTTATGATTCCTTATCAATTAACTCCAGAGTTTCACACAAAAAATCTCCTCTAACTTCAAAACAAAATTAAATAAAAAAATAAAAACAACCTTTTACGAAGTGTACTGCAATTACGAAAAGAAAAGAACCCTGCAGTACATTATTGAAACTGAATAGTTTTATAAATATTTCTGTTAAATAAATTGATATTAATTCCTGTTATAAATCGTTCTAGTTCTAATGATTTTAGAAATTATTAGCGAGCACTGCATATAAAAGGACTGTGAGCGTAACTTCATGTGTCCCATCATGTTATCAGAATTTAAAACTTTTGGTTCTAGAAGAAACAAAGGTATCTTCCACACCATTGATCAGATAAAGGCAGGGAGGAGCAAAGCTCCGTAACAAAACGGAGGTTTTCGACAATAGACAGAAGAGTCCGTTAACAAACGACAAAAACCGTCAATTCTTAAATTGTTTTCGAAGCGGATTAGCCGTTTTTTGAAAAAAAAATTACAGTTGAAAACAAAACGAAATGGAGTTCGCGCCGTTAACGTCTTTAATTTTGAAATAACAGTTGACCATGTACCGTTAACGCCGTTAATCAAATTAAGATCGTTAACTAAAAAAATCAATGGCAAAATACCGTTAACGAAACAAACTTTCTTTTTTCATCTAAAAATAACGGCTAACTGAGATTTTATATTTAAAACGGTAGGAACTAACTGTTAACGAAACGGTTTGAAAAAATGGAACATGCCAAACCCTAGAAAAGGTATCAAAGGTTCCGTTGTGAATCGGGCATTGTAATCTTTACATGGAGAGTCACTTAAAGAAAAAACCACTTCTAATCCATTATATGTTCATGTTAGGAGAATGAAAAACATATGTCTAAGTACCTACCCAGTATCTTGAGATTTTTTAAGGAAAGAACCAAGTTCATATGCCCTAGAATTTAAAAAAGATAAAAATATAGAATTATTTTCAAAGGAAAACAAGGAATCCTTTCGATAAGAGATCTTAGCTTTTGTGTGGATATTACTTATCTTGAACATTTGATCTCAATATCCAATGTAAATTTGTAATTGTAAATTGTAAATTTCAATGATTGATTTCTTAACTAAAATTATCCCTGTAGGGTATACATATATATATATATATATATATATATATATATATATCCCTATAGGGTGTGTTGACAATCACATGAGTTCAATGCTTGATCATAAGATTCACAACACTTAACTGATAACATCATGTTTCATAAATAATTAAATAAAATTATTTTTGGAACCAACCTTGCGAATTTATTCCTGTATGAAAAAGGTGAAGTTTTTCAATCTTGTTGCAGCTACTTAAATATTCAGCGCCTAAATATAGTCTGTACATTTTCAATCTTGTTGCAGCTACTTAAATATTCAGCGCCTAAATATAGTCTGTACATTTTCAGTAATTCTTATTTTCCTTAAGAGTAGTTGAGCTTCAAATAAAACTTTGATTTGGTGAATAACTAGAAATTATATGCCAGGAGTGTCAAAAAAGTAATTTTAGTTTTTTTTTATTGAGGGTCAAAAAAAGAGTTTTTAAGGTCGCCTTTTAATTTTTTAAATGCTGTTTTTTTATGTACCATATCTAATAAAACCGATTTTTTATATTATAAAGATATATGTTGCTATTGCGAATATTTTTGCATCTTAAAAATGTGTTCATTTGGCGTTATTTAGCCTACCTTTTCACTGTTCAATGTATACAATAACCTATTCTAAATACATGTACGTGGTATCTGTACACCAGACAAATATCTATTATTCAAACGGAGTACCGCCTGAAAAGCATGTATAATCATATGGTAGTGCGGGCCTTGTCGTTTCCAGCTCCCTTATATTTCATACTCTTTGTCCAAACTCCATGAACAGTATTATTCGGCCAATAAATAGTAAAAAGGAGGCAGCACAGAATACCGTTGAGAATACCAGACTGCGTATCTACTTTCACAGGGTGGGCTACGTAGGCCTAAGTTGACCCGGCACGACATGCTACGTTTATACAATAGGTTTTTAGAGTGCCATCTCACGTCCACTTGTTGAACATAATACCCATTCAGGGGTTAAGTTTTACAACTTTAAAGAAATACTCCAATTTGAAACATGAAACATAACATTTATGAATTCAGTCTTTTTTAACATTTTGTGTTTAGTATCCTAAGGATCCTTAAATATCCCTGAATACAGATGTTTGCTGATTGGTCATGTAAAGTACTTGTAACAATAGAACATGCTATGGAAAATATCGCATATTTTAGATGATAATCGATCTCTGTAACTCTCTTATCTCTGCTATAAACAAAGTACATAGAGATGTTCAGAAATTGGAATTAAAGTCGTTGCAAAAGACTTTCTTTTGGATATAAAACAAATATATAATTTTGATGAAATAGCTTTTGAAAAAGTTCTCAACTGCCACTTTTTTGTATTCGAAATCCACTGAACAACAAAATCATGTCAGTGTGTACTTCCTTGGTTTTCTAGGATGTAAGAAGTATACATGATTTATCGAGAATTGTACAACCATCTTTATTGTAAAAATCTTATTATTTAATAAAATTGTGTTAAAATAAAAAATGTTAGGTGTCTTTGCACTAAACCTACCGATTAAGAACAAATACAGTCTAGGAAAGTAATTGGTGGAACAAAAAACCACAGAATTACCACATTCTTATCTCTCAAAATTTCATTTAGAAAATTATGTCCAAAATTTACTTTAAAAAATAAAAAGTTTTAGCCTAAAATTTGTTTACAAAATTTCTTTGATAAATTCTGCTTTAACATTTCTTTGACAATTTTTTTCCAATGATTTCGCAACAGATTAATTGATCTGTGCTTGGAACTTTTAGATAGACATACTGAATTCAACTCGCCGTGTTAGCTCTCTCTTATATTTAGCATCCATGATTTGACCAATGAGAGGTCACAGCGAAGAACTTAGTAAAAAACTCATTTCATGTAAATATGGCTTCGCTGTTTTTAGCCAACAGGCGTCAAATCGGGAACACCGATTTTTTAAGGTCACTCGACTCGACCCAAAATGATCGAAATCTGTGAAAAATTTGTTAAGGTATTTTAAGAAAACATTGTGGAAAATTTATGGTAGAAAAAGGGCGGAAAGAAAAATTCAGACTCTCTTTCGTTTGGATTCTTTTAAACTTGTAGATAATTAAATTTAAAAATCTGTTGTCTGTGCATGACGAGTAAAAAAGTTAGAATCTAATATAAACACATGGGAAGAGAAGTTAAATAAAATAGTTAAAGTTTTCACTGTCTGTTCCAAGGTTTGGAGACATGAAACTCTTGGGAGATTTAAAGTTTCATTAAACAAATTTTAAACTTGATAAAAATAAAATTCAAAGAAACTCTTCACAAAATTCAAGTGACTCCAAGTGGTGACCTGTAATCTCCCGGTTCACAGCAGCATCATTCAGCATTTTGTCCTGTAATTGCCCGATTCACAGCAGTATCATTCAGCATTTTGTCCTGTAATCGCCCGGTTCACAGCAGTATCATTCAGCATTTTGTCCTGTAATCGCCCGATTCACAGCAGTATCATTCAGCCTTTTGTCCTGTAATCGCCCGGTTCACAGCAGTATCATTCAGCATTTTGTCCTGTAATCGCCCGGTTCACAGCTGCAGTATCATTCAGCATTTCGTCCTGTAATCACCCGGTTCACAGCAGTATCATTCAGCATTTCATCCTTTTACTGACAATTATACAAGCTCTCTGAATTTTCTTCCCTTGTCTATGCTGCATAAATCCAAAAAAAATATCAAATTGTGAATTAGACATTTCAAACTAAACAGGAGGTCACTTATATGATGACCGTCCTTATCAGTGCCTTATTTTCCTTTGAAATACGAAATCGATAGATGAACATTTTAAAAATAGTTTTAGGGCAACTTGATTTTTTAAAATTTAAATTCCCGCGCAATTTAAAATGAAGCATGATTTTTTTTCTTTATTTTTACCTTGATTTGTTACCCGTTTACACATTTCCACATCTACAACACTAAAACATTATTATTAAAAACTCAATTATTTAAAAATGTTTTTGTTGAACATTTCTCTAAATCTAAATCTATAAACACTAAATTCAAACCATGCGAATTAAATCGTTTTACTTAAAAAAATGTTTTACTGTCTCAAATCAAACAGTTTCGAAAATGTTATGAGACAAAAAATGGAGGTATTCAGCTTTAGATGTCTATATAATAGTTTGATTAAACGAAATAATTTCTTAATACTTTTCGGCCAACTGAATTGATTTTAAAACCTTTTTTCTTCTCAAAGTTGTTCAGATTTGCTGTCAAATCCAGTTGATGCAGTAACTATTTCATAAAAAATTGTCGACCTCCATTATGATGCATATTCTGAAAAACATATTTTTCTAAATCCCAGATTTGTATTCTTCAATTACGTCTTTATACCAGCTATGGATAGCTTTAAGCGGAAACGGAAAACATACAAAATAATATTTTCCAACTTCTCAAGAAAAATAAAACTAAAAAAATATTTGGTCAATCAGGATTCTCATTCTTCTCCTCGGAACTATTAATTCATGTTTTCGGGCTCTACAGGGTGTCCAAATATTTATTGTAATCTGACAACAGGGTGTATAAAAGTCTATTTTAAATGTACAGGGTGTCCAAATATTTATTGTAACAAAACAGGGTGTTCAAAATCCCATACAGGGAAAAAAAGTTTCTGGAAAAAAAACCTGGAAATAAAAACTTTGGAAAAAAGTCCGAATTTTATCAAGTCCTTGGAAAAAATGTCACTGTAAATAAAGTTCTGTGTTTTGGATTCCTGGGACTTTTTTTCCTAATATGCCAATAAAGTCTCATGAAAAAAGATCTCAGGAAAAAAAATCCTAAAGCTTCCCATTTCACGTTCAAAGTGTGACCAAACCAGGTCTAACTGGAACGGTACCAATGTCCATGGCCATTTGTGTACTAGTACGAAAATAAATCAGAGGAAAAGAAAAACCTAAAATTGTGAATCATGCATTTTCACTTGTTAGAGGACTTTTTTCCGAGGACTTTTTTGTATAAAATCATACTGGAGCCAGAAAAAAAGTCCTTGAAAATAAAGTCTTGAGTTGGGAGACTTTTTAATAAAAGGACTTTTTTCCACAGGACTTTTTTAGTGTGAAATTTTAGGACTTTTTTTCCGAAAAATTTTTTTCCAATGACTTTTTTGGCGGTTACCGATCCAACTTGCTATTTCAACCGTACAGGGTATGCTAATTGTTATTGTAGCCATACAGAGTGTCCAAAATGGTAGTGCAACCTTACGGCCTCCGGGATGATTGAATTGCTGTTGTGATCCTACAGGGTGTTCTTATTGTTATTGAACCATACAGGGTATGCTATGAGAAATTCCCATAGTAACTATATAAGCGCTTGTACACCAACGAGGTTATACTGTACAGAGTGATGAGGTTAGCTAATCCTTTACTTATTGAATAGGCAAAGAGAAAAAAATATATATTAGAGGGGAATTTACTAGAAAAAAGTGTAAAACGGCTATTTTGTTGTACTGTTTCCCTACTGCAGGTGTACTTCACAAATTTATGCTATATAACCTTTTGGGCCCTGGAATATCATTTTAAAGAAAATCTAAAATTAATGTTAAAAGAAAACCCAATTATGAAATAGGCTGGTTTCATAATTGACCAATGATCATTTCACATAGACTCAATGCCTTTCACTTTACAAACGATGATTTTCCGTTACAACTATAAATCAAATGATTGTTTTTATTCACCTAATTCATTATAAAGTTTATTTAACAGCTTAAAAAATTCGAAATTGAAATGAATAGTCTAGGGAACATACTGTACTAATGTACTCTACTGCATATAATTTGTAAACGTTTACATGATTTGTACACTTTGAACTCCCTTTCAGAAAAAAATTCATACCGAGAGACTC
Source organism: Eurytemora carolleeae (assembly GCF_000591075.1). Classification (NCBI taxonomy): domain Eukaryota; kingdom Metazoa; phylum Arthropoda; class Copepoda; order Calanoida; family Temoridae; genus Eurytemora; species Eurytemora carolleeae. The sequence goes on along the minus strand of NW_019396233.1, from coordinate 105,697 downwards.
TTTAAATTCCCCTCTAATATATATTCTATTTTCTATGTGAATAGGCCATCAACTATACCGAGAGCGTACTGCATATTTGTTTATTATAAGGAGATTCTGGCCTAACCTGAGGGTGTATTGCAAGGAAAGTTAATTGCGGTCGTGTATACTCTGCATACATATTGAAACCAGTTCTCTTTGGGCAGAATTTGTAAACAAGAATAGATGCATCAGTGTTCGTTTAGTATCCGAGGAGGTTAAAAGCATTATATTTGATAATTTTGATAATTCACATAATAGTTTCCTATGACCAGAATATTTCATTGATTTTTTTTATGTGAAAGATGGATCCCATGTCAGGCTGTAACATCCGTCTTGTGTTTACATTACCACCCAGAGACAGTACACTGAAGTACACAAATGCGTACACTTCTGAAATAACTTTCCTTGCATTACATCCTTGGCCTAACCTATAGTATATCAATATTAGAAAACAGTTGTAAGTGTACAGTAAAGCTAACTGAGCACACAGGTAGAGAACTATCATCCCCCTGGTGTACACCATAATATGCGTTTTTCCTAAATCCTACCGAAGGGTCGTCTTACAGTTTCTCGTCAGAATTTTTAGAATGTCGTCGTTGCAATCGTAGCAGAGAGAGAAGGAAGTTAAAAACTTCATTTGTCTGAATGACATTTTTTTTACAAAAAAAAATTTCAATTTATTTTAATATTTTTGTTTTATGGTCATGATTTATGATATTCTTATTACATCTTTTTTATGCAAATATCTTTTTTTCCAAATAATTCTGTTCGAAATTTGAAAAATTTAAAAATTTAAAGTTTTGATTAAAAATGTTAATCCCTGATTCCTGAGATGAATTTACTGATATATAAATCAGACCAACCACCACTACCTTTAAAACAACAATCAAAATATAGTGTGTCAAACAAATCGTTATGACAGTTTGATCATGGTTCTCAAATATTGATTTTTTATCATAAATATAAACTCTAAAGAACTTTATCATTTGAAAAAACAAAAATGCTAAAAATTGAAACAATTACAACTTGAGTACTTTTGTAATGTAGCCTACAAATTGATATACAGTTAAACCCTAAATAAGCCATACATTGAAAGAATTCATCAAATGTCGTATTCTTTACTTTCTGATAATGGAATTTTGCAGATATTTAGTTTTTTAATTAAATGATTATATGGAACTCTTTAAAACTGTTCCCGCATATTCATGGCTATTTATTTATTTTTCGCAAATACTGAAATTTACATAAATTAGTATAAAACTCATTGAAAAATTTTCAAGACGCGATTTGATAAATTCTTTCGATTTTTGGCTCATTTAGGGTTTAACTATATGTAATTTGATAAAAAAATCATAAAATTTAAAGTTTAAAGGTTTTATATGATAAATAATCTAAATTTACTTTTTAGTAAATATAAAAATATAAAGCCCTTAAATACGCAGCAGAACGTAACATAATTTGTTGCATTATTTTGTGTGTAATATTTCATCTATAAAATTGTGTTTGATTTCCAAATCTTTAATGGCAAGTTAAACAAATTATGGAGCATTCAGTCCTGATTTCTATGAGATAATAATATTCTGCAATCTATTTATAAAATACTATCATAAAAAATTATAATATAAATTATAAAAAATCTATTCATAAAATACTTGCCTGAGCCCAGGTTTAATATTTTCAGTCCTAAAATATATTTAAGCATTTGAAAGTTCATCCATAAAAGTGATAAAAATTAAAATATTTTATATCTATTTGATACATCTCCAGATAAATTGATTTTAGATAAATTGATCTTTTTATCAATTGATCTTTATACAAATTGATCTTTATATAAATTGATCTTTTTATAAATTGATCTTTATAGAAATTGATCGGTATATAAATTGATGATTAGATAAACTGATCTTCAGATAAATTAAACCTTATATAAATTGATCTTTAGATAAATTGATCTTCAGATAAATTGATCTTTAGTTAACTGATCTTCATTACAATTGATCTGTATATAAATTGAACCTTATATAAATTAATCTTTAGATAAACTGATCTTCATTACAATTGATCTTCATTACAACTGATCTTAATAAAAATTGATGATTAGATAAATTTATCTTCAGAGAAATTGATCTTCAGAGAAATTGAATTTCAGATAAATTGATCTTCATAAAAATTGATCTGTGTATAAATTGATATGAGATAAATTGATCTTCAGATAAATTGATTTTTATATAAATCAATCTTCATATAAATTGATCCTAGGTTAACCCTATACAGGCTGGGGGGGCGTTCGGTACAACCCCTCTGTAGTTTTCTTGTCCTAGCACTCTCATTTTTGACACTATCACCTTGAGATTTTGTGACTTTTAATGAATAGTAATTTAAAGAATTTTTTCGTTGACATTTTTTTTTTTAATTTAAAGGGTAGGGTACAGGGCGGTAAAAAAGTCCGGTCTGTGAAAAAAATCTGAAATAGCCCATAACTTTATTTGTGATTTACAGACCTAAAAACTCTATTTTTGAAAAGCCCTTGAAAAATGCATTTAGAAACATGTGTCACACTTTAAGATTTGTTTAAAGAAAAAATAAAAATTTCATTTTTTTACCCTTTTTTAGGCATTTTTTTCCACCCTTCCTAGCACCCAAACTATTAAAATCATCGGTTTTTTTTTTCTTTGAGCTGGCCATGAAAAATCGGCGTTTATACCAATACAATGAAAACGACTTGTTATTAATAATGCTTTGATCCCTGACAAGCGGTTTTTATATTGCAAATTTGTTTACATAATTTTGTTTCTTATTAATTGAAAGCTTGGAATAAATCAAAATGGAAAGTCGTCTTCATTGTATTAATACACGACTAAGATTTTACGACCTGTAAAGGAATCCAGTTTATCGAAGAGATGTGCTCGAATTATTTTCGGTATCTCACTCAAATCCAAGCTAGTCAACCTGGATATAAACGTCAACTAAAGTAAGAATGAAAAATGTTTTGAATTTCTATTTTGTTATTAGATAAAAACAATACAGGAGCTAGGAGGTCATAATTAAAGTATTACAATGCAGATGCAGTAATGTGCTTCTTTGGTCTTGTTCAGTGTCAATAATTTATCAAATCAAACAAACAAATAAACTCTGATCTTTCTTCAAATAGTTTTCTTTACACTTTTGGAAGAAAAAGTAAAATTAACTAAACTTTGAGGTCACTTTAATTAAACAAAAGAGCCTGTCAAATCATTCGTTGGGATGTTTAAAAAGATGAAAATTTCTCTGTATGATAATTGAAGGACTGTAGTATGTTTTGGTGAATTATATTGGCGTACAAAGCCTAGGGGTGTCAGAAATGATTTTTTTGCATATATTTAAAAACTTCTATAAAACTTTTTAAGGTTTAATTTTTGATAAAACTTTTTGTTCTGGATGATTGCAAATATCTATCTAAAACTTTCTTAAACCGGCATATTTTTTCTATATTCATTTAGTTAAGAGTTTGAGTCAAACATACCGATGTAAAACCTTTTAGAAAGTAGGAAAGATTCTGCAAAAAAAAGTTGCCAAACCAAACAGAATTTTTATTTTGAACAAAAATATTTAGAACTTAAAGAAGCTTTTCTGGGTTGTTGATTTGTAAAAATCCAGGGGGGGGTACACCCCCCCCTAATTTCACTCAGGGGGGGGTAATGGACTGCCACCCCCCCCTTGAAACCGCCTATGGTCAAGGTTTTTAATGTTTAATTTACATCTTGTACAGGGTGTTTCACGAAACTTGACAATTAGCGAATAGTTTAAAATGTCTTCTTCCATAATTGGTTAAGTTCTTTGATACCAAACAGTCTACTTGAAATTATTGTATGGGAGTCATCTTGTAGTAAAATTGATTTCAAAGTCAAATAAATTTATGTAAAAGATTTTTAACGAAATAAACTGTAAAAAGTCTTAAATATTTAATACATTATATGGAAGAAGACATTAAAAAATATTCACTAACTATCGTGTTTCGTGATACACCCTGTATAAGAAGTAAATTTTACGTGGAATTTACTGTAGTTTAATGTAAATTCTATTCTGTTTATTTTATTTCATATCTGCAATATTCTAATCAACTAGGTTTAATTTACTCTAGTTTAATGTAAATTATATTCTGTTTATTTTATTTGATATGTGCAATATTCTAATCAATTAGGTTTAATTTAAATACACACATTTTCCATTTACATTTTCATAATATATCATTCGAAAATAGATTGTATATTTCAATTTTAACATTTAAAATCAACTGTGAATAAAAACTTTATTGCAAAAAAAATTATCTTGAATTTTGCAACGTAAAATTTATCCCTCTGAACCCCTGTTGTTATTTTGTAAATGCCATGTTGTAAATGGATTGTAATTCTAAATTAAACGTTTACAGTTCCTGTAAGGATAAGAAAAGTACAAACGGATAATTTCAATCCATCTTGTTATTTATCAATTGTTGCTTTTCAGCTTTACCTTTCTGTAATAATTATATCGGAGAAATTAATAATAATTGACATCTCTCTACTGTGCTGTATTCCAGACCTTAAAATTTATAAAAATAATAATATAATAAAAAACACTCACATGTTTGAATCACAGTCAACTTTCTTTAGAAAAACATTTTTTATATTGACTGCTCGCTCCAGCCCTCGCAGTAGATGCAGGCTTGTAGTCTAAAATGGATTAGTTGTGGAATTTAAATGATTAATATGCCTCAAAGTATAATGTTCAAATAGCCATGAGTACAAAATTGTAATTTACAGAACTAAACTTCTCAAAGGGTTTCCTAAACCAAGTTTGCCACGAAAACATCCAGGAGAACCCGCGGGATAAATAAATCCTTAATTTCCCGAAAATTTCATGAAAACTTGAATGTCCCAAGGGACTTTAAGAACCTTGACTTCCATCTGTTCAGGGAATCATGGGTCTGTAATGTTGGTCAACAGGCGGTATCATAAATATTTACAACTTCTTTACAAAGAATATATAATGGAATTTTACTCAACTAAGTAAAAACATAATAATGTTTACTCAACTAAGTAAAAACATAATAATGTTTACTCAACTAAGTAAAAACATAATAATGTTTACTCAACTAAGTAAAAACATAATAATGTTTACTCAACTAAGTAAAAACATAATAATGTTTTCTAATCAGGTTGTAAAGATATAGGGATTATTTAAAAAAGAGTTGTAGGCAAGTATTTAGTTCTTTTTAGTTACAAAAATGAAAATCCTCGGACCAGGATAATTTAAAAGGGAGACAATCCTGTCCCTGATAGCATATTGGACCTATTTACAAAGGAAGGACTTTTCAAACTTTTTGGATAGACAAAGTTTTGAGGGCCGAGTCAAACGCAATAAGTTACAGTGAAACCCTTGAAAACGAATACATCGAAAGAATTTATCAAATGTCGTCTTGACAATTATTCAATGAGTTTTATACTATATTACGTAAATTTCAGTATTTGCGAAAATAAATAAATATCCATGAATATGCGGGAACAGTTTTAAAGAGTTCCATATAATCATTTAATTAAAAAACTAAATATCTGCAACATTCCATTATCAGAAAGTGAAGAATACGACATTCGATGAATTCTTTCGATGTATTCGTTATTAAGGGTTTCACTGTATGATTTTCATATTTTCTCTGTTCAAAATTATGACATACTTTATACCTGTATTAGATGGCCAGGAATACATGAATAAATAAGCTCACTGAAAAAAAATATTTTATAACTGATTCTCTTATTATATATACTAGCTGAAGTGCCCGGCGTTGCCCATGAAATAAAAAAAATATTTTTTAGAATTTTTTTTGAATAATAAAGAAAAAAGATTTTAGAAAAAATCGAACTTTGCTTAGCCTTTGTCACCCCCAGGTTAATTATCCATGAATGTCCACAAAAAAATTGTCAGCCCATTCGGTCCAACCATTCGGAGGGAACATGCGAATATATTGCTTTATATTATACAGATAAAAAGTTAATTTGTTTTGCCGAATAGTTCGGTTCGTCCGTTTCAAGGGACCGTTCATTTTAAAATTGGTGTGGTAGATTCATATCATTTATACCTTAAAAACTTTCTCAAGTAAAAACGAATGAGATCTCCCAAATGGATTCTTTAAAAAATGGTAATTCTTTTAATTCATGCATGTACGTCTCTATAAAAGCGGATTTCTGCAACAAAAACAATAGCAAAATTATTGAGAATTAAACACTTTTTAAGCCAAAAAAGGATGATAGCTTGCACAATATTAATGAAAATTTGAATGGTCGCTTGAAATTACGTTTTTATCCCAATGGAATCAAAAAGTAATAAAAAACAATAAATATTTCTTATGAATGGCGATGAAATGAATTTCTATGATGAACTTCCCTGAACATATTTGCCGCTTCCTTGGTTAGGTTTCTGGTCAACTCTATCAGGGTCTGGGAGTCCAGGGTCTCCTGCTTACTCATCCTAACCAATGTAGAAAAAATAATTGTCGTCTTCGATCTCATATTTCCCATAAACCATACGCCAGACTAAATTGGGTTAAAAGTGTCTAATTATGATAATTTCCATGGATTTATCTGCAATAGAAATGCGTAATGTTTTTTTGAAGAAATACCACAATTGAAAATTGTCAAATTTTTAAACATTGATTCATATACAGGGTGTCCCACGAAACATGACAGTTGGTGAATAGCTTAAAATGGGAGCCATGTTATGTTAAAATTGATTTCAAAGTATAATTAGGCAAAAGATTTGTTTAACTAAAAATAACTATTTCTTAAATGTCATGTTTCGTGGGACACCCTGCATAATTTATATTTGAGCTGACAAAGCATTGTCACCTTTCCAATCTGTCAGCTTTAGAACAGATCCTTCTAGAAATCTCTAATGTGTGCTGTGCTGTTAAAAGTTCTAAACTAAGGAAACATTTATTAAGTAAACTGTCAACTGGTTTGTAGAGCGGCATTTTATTCTGACAAAAAATAATCTTTTAATGAACTGTTAAGTGTACACACTATACAAATACAACGATTTTGAGAATTATTTTATCATTTCAACTAATCGGTTTTTCTTGGCATGCAGACATAATTCAACCCGTTTTAGGCTTTAAAATTCCTAAGATTTAAAAAATGCTTAAACATATAGATGTTATGTTGACAATCCCTTATCATGCCATAGGTTGTAATTAGAATGGAGACTCTCAACAACCGTTTAGACAAGAAAATTAAATTTTTATTTCATGAATTCACTATTTCTCATGTACTCGTATATGTAATTCATTTGGCTGTGTGGCATCACATGGAACTCTAAATATCTATTTTTATACAGTGATAGCCAGAAAATTTGAAATAGTAAAATTGGACTTTTAGGCTTAAATTATGACTTTAGATAATACAATAAGCTTGGGAAACATCAAATACACTTAGGCATTGCTGTAAAGTCGTCTTCCTATATCAGAATTTTCTGGTTAACACCGCATCTTTGCAACATTATGGTTAATCTTGTTAGTTTAAAATATCAAAAGTCCAAGTTTACTAAGCTATAAAGATTCGAAATTTCAGTCTAAAGTTTTTTTATGATATGTAAAATGATAGATAAATGTTTCTTAATGTTTTTGCTTGTGAGCGATGTTACTAGTAAAACTGATGAAACTGATTTGTATTTTGTAACAAACCTAACACTTACTTTCTAAAGCTTTCTCAAAACGTACATCTAAATTTTGCCAACAAAAGAAAGTTTTAAGATTTTCTGAAAAATTTTCTTATGTTTTATAGCACCCTCCCCCTATTTCCAAAAAAGGCACTTAACTACCTACGATGAGGGGGAAGGGTTAGGGAGTGACATATACTGTGATTCTACAAAACTTTTTTGGCTATATACTGCAGTTTCAATTGAGAGTTTCATGCACCCATTTCCATCTGTATACTGCCCATCGTACACCCCCCATCCCGGCTCCCCATCTATAATTGAATATTCTTTTGACCATAAACTGATTAAACTAATACAGATTATAAATCTTAAAATCTTAATAATTAGATGAGCAATATGCAGGGTTACCCACAAAGAATGAGACTCAGAAACGACTGTACCGAATCTATTTAGGCTTTACTCTATATTTTTGGTTTACTGCATCTGTAAAGTTGTAAACAATGTTACTGCATCTGTAAAGTTGTAAGTAATGTTACTGTATCTGTAAAGTTGTAAACAATGTTTCTGCATCTGTAAAGTTGTAAACAATGTTACTGCATCTGTAAAGTTGTAAACAATGTTACTGTATTTGTAAAGTTGTAACAATGTTACTGTATCTGAAAAGTTGTCAACAATGTTACTGTAACTGTAAAGTTGTAAACAATGTTACTATATCTGTAAAGTTGTAAACAATGTTTCTGCATCTGTAAAGTTGTAAACAAAGTTACTGCATCTGAAAAGTTGTAAACAATGTTACTGTATTTGTAAAGTTGTAAACAATGTTTCTGCATCTGTAAAGTTGTAACAATGTTACTGTATCTGAAAAGTTGTCAACAATGTTACTGTAACTGTAAAGTTGTAAACAATGTTACTGCATCTGTAAAGTTGTAAACAATGTTACTGTATTTGTAAAGTTGTAAACAATGTTTCTGCATCTGTAAAGTTGTAAACAATGTTACTGCATCTGTAAAGTTGTAAACAATGTTACTGTATCTGAAAAGTTGTCAACAATGTTACTGTAACTGTAAAGTTGTAAACAATGTTATTTTCTTTGAAAATCTGTTTAAGATACTATTTAGTAATTACACTACACTTGCATGGGACTGGGGTTTGTTGATTTAGAGAAACCAAAAACCTTAGTTAAAAATTATCAATTATCCCAGAGAAAAACATGGATATTGATTTTTGATCATTAACATATTTTAAGGGTACTGTTGCAGTCCCGTATATTAAAGTGTTTCAGGTTGTCATTAAAAAATATTCTTGATTTAATTCGAATTTCTATTCAACAAAACGTTGGTGCACTTATCCTAATTTCCCAACCAAACAGTCCAATAAAAAATGAATGCACAAATTTCCATGGTTTTCGGGTTTCCCGGCCTACAGGTGTTTAACCCTCTAACCTTTAACCCCCCCCCCCCTGCTACCCGGTATCATAGCCTTACCGGCGTATCATCTGAGTTTCTTGACCCCCCCCCCTCCTCTTTATTAACCCTGTCCAGGTTTAATTAGTTTTCATTTAACCCTAGACTACTAAACATGAAGGTTGTTTACACCCTGACTCTGATATCTGTATGCGTAGGTCAACCTACTGCTCACCGGGTACCTGGAGCCCGGTTAAAGCATCCAGGCTGTCTACTTTACCCCTTCCTACCAGGATGTACTCTAGCAGGTATAATTTCAACCACCAATACAGGGGGATCGTGAATATGTGGAAGAGGGAGACTGCTTTTAGACTCAAGTTATAATTTTGAAAAGATGCAAATAACTTTTAGGTATTGGTGAGTTATAGCTCATTATTTCTAATAAAATGTTAATCTTTGTGAATTAACAAATATTTTGTTTACTCTGAAACGTCTGAAACGTTTTTTTGCTTTTAAGTGGGGGGGGCACCTTTTCCTAGCTCCTGACAGGGAAGGGGTGAACGCAGAAAATAACGTAATTTTTAATGATTTATTTATGTAGCCTTGGGGGGGGGGGGAAGGAGAAAAAAGTAATAATTAATGATTTAATTCTGTAAAAAAATCTTGTCCCCAGCTCCCCCCCCCTCCCCCTTAGGCCCTGGTGTATATAAGTTTCAGACATTTTGGGCTCTATCATTCAATAAAATCTGAGTTTAGATGAATATTTAAAAAATCGAGTTTGATAAAATTGAAGAGCTGCCGTCTCTTAATGTTGTTATTTAGCAGAGATAAGAGAGTTACAGAGATCGATAAGAGAGTTACAGAGATCGATTATCAGCTAAAATATGCGATATTTTCCACAGCATATTCTATTGTGTACGTACTGTAAACGACCAATCAGCAAACATCTGTATTCAGGGATATTTAAGGATCCTTCTGATACGAAATACAAAATCTTCAAAAAAATACTGAATTCATAAATGTTATGTTTCATTTTAAAAATTGGAGTATTTTTTTAAAAGTTGTAAAACTTAACCCCTGAATGGGTATTTTGTTCAACAAGTGGCCGTGAGATGGCACTCTAAAAACCTATCGTAAAAACGTAGTATTATATACATTTGTCAACCCGTATCTTTTTATTTAAATGTTTTTCTTTTGTTGAATAGATAGCGTTGTTTACTTTTACTGACAAAGTATTATGTCTTTTAACAATATCTTTTTCCTTTATTACGATTAAAAATATTTTCATATTTTTCAGCTTTGTTTGGGGTTGATGTACTCGGTAGATATGACTGGAAGACATTGTGTACTCAGTACACTGACCTTCAAGTACACCCCAGGTAGAATACTGTACTTTAATCATGTACTCGGTAGATATGACTGGAAAACATTGTTTACTCAGTACACTGACCTTTAAGTACACCCCAGGTAGAATACTGTACTTTAATCATGTACTACTGTAAAGTTGTAACCTACCTAAAGTGGCCCTCTATTAAAAAAAAATGGCATGTCTGATTCACAACAGTATTCTTTAATCTACATATAGGGTTACCCACAAAGCATAAGACTGTAAAGACGACCCAAAAATAAAAATATGACAATTGGAAGCTGGATTATCGGTTTCTGTATTCAATTAAGTATTTTGATGGCTTATTGGATAATTAAGCACAGAAGTAAGTCAGTTTTGGCCTACGGCTACGAAGATTCCGTAATGCAAGAAAACGGACGAAACAAAATTCCGTACAATCGGCTCTGAAGTCTCATCCTTTGTGGGTAACCCTGTATGATAAGTTATGCAATAAACAAACACAGTTTTCTTTAATATTTCATTGCAAACTATAAGACCGAAGAGGAAGGAAAAATATAAGTGAATTCACTGGATACGACTTTGTGTCCTCGCAGCTTATCTAGATTTGATTTAACACGCAAACATGAAAAAATCAAATAATTGTTCTGTTATAAATTAGAATTTCAAAACAGTCATTGTTCTTCTAAATAGCTCTTCATAATTAAAAGAGTTATGATTGAAAACATACAAGAATTTAACTGTACGTTGCAATTTATTTAAGTTTGACCAAATAGATTCTAGTACAATAGATGGCAACATAGAATTTGTACACTCTCAGTACAGCTGTATTCTGACGTCACAAGTGTCAATTCAGATTTTTTGTGCGGTCAAATTATAAATGATATTAATCATTTTAGAATAAAGTGCTTATCTTACAGTAAAATATGTGTTCTTTATTTTCTGTATTTTAAACTTTTTATTTAATCTTGGAAAACATGTAAACTAATGTGAGAAAATTTCGTTTTCCTTGTTTTATTTGACACTTGTGACGTCGTATATAATTGGTCTATTTCTCTGTTGCCACTTGTACTTGATAATCTATTTGAGTTTGACATGATTTTACATCCTAGGTGTGAGAAGTATAAAAGTGATGTTGTTCTGAACCAACTTGAAGAAGAAGTAAATTCCCTTCTCTGGGAGAAAGAGGCACGTGAGAAGGAGAGTCACCAAGTTCGACAAAATCTTGAAGGATTTGAAGGATATGGATACGTCTCCAGACCGGATTTTCAATTCAAGGAGACTAGAGAAAGAGAAGATCTTGGAGAATATATCATTACCAGAAACTAACTAAGAATAGCTAATATGCGCTGAAGGAAACAAAATTGAAAACTCTGGAAATTTATAATTTCTATTATCTAAATTTATTTATAAATATATTTTGGTAAACTTTACACTCTAAATTAAAAAGTCGTAATTAAGCGATAAAAAGTCGCATAATCGCTTAACATAAATCGCTTATTTAAAAAATGCTTTGTTTCAACAAAAAAATCGCTTTTATTGCAGAAAAAGTTGGTAACTGCCAAATAAGCGACACAAAATCGTTTATTTTTAACAAAAAAATCTCTTTTTTTTAACACAATAACCGCTTATTATTAACGAAATCGCTTGTTTTGAAAAAATCGTTTTAATTCAACCAAAAGATTTTTTATTTTAAAAAAATCGTTTATTTTCAACAAAAAAACGTTTTAATTTAGCCAAAAAATCTCCTATATTAAAAAAAACTTGTTTATTTTAAACAAAAAATCATTTTAATTTAACCAAAAAATCTCTTATATTCAACAAAAAACTCGCTTATTTTCAAATTTTTTTTTATATTTAACAAAAATCATTTATAATATATAATATAGTTATAAAAGACCTCAATTAACGAAATACCAGAAGTTGCTCAACAAGGTGCGGATAGTTAAACTAAAGTGCGTTTAGGAAAGCACTCTTGTAGTTTAAGAACCCTTTACTAGTTCAACTTCATTTTTTGGAATGTCACTTTCTTCGCTTATTTTGTGATTCGTAGTTCTAATTGACTATTCTTCGTTCATTGTGTGATCTTTATTTTCATGCGATTTTCGTTCTTTCTTTGAATTTCCGTTCGTTCAAAAAATCATATGTTCAGCATCAACTTTGCAACCAACCAGAGAATACTTGGATACACATTTCTAAATCTCTGTATCCACTGTGGTGCACTTGTCTTCTTAATTATCTCTTTTCGTGCGCGCACGAACATTAATGTAAGATTAACTTAATCCTCAGATTAATCAAAAGAAGAGATCAAGATTCAAGCATTAGTCTTCATTTCACCAATTATAAAGTTTTCAGCTCAGACTGAGGACATTTTTTAATTTGCAAAAACGACGTCTCAAGTAAACAGTGATATTTTTTTTGCAAAATTAAGTTTTCAATTTTTTTTACAGTGAAAAATGTCAAATAAGGGATGATAAAGGATACTAAACGGAATGTTAAATGACCTTTTATGCAAAAATGACATTTGATGATTCATTTAGGATTTTCTGCAGTAGAACTGCGCATTGCACAAGTAAATGTAGAGAAACCACAATTAAAAATAATCCGTTTTAAAATAGCACACATTAATATCTGATTCATACTTTTAAGGGATGCACGATGTAAACTGTGCATCTTTGCATTAAGTGGCACTTGAAATTACGCGAACATGGTTCCTTTAATATAGAACCTGATGATGTCCGGGGGCGAAATATATCTAACAGTTCCTTTAATATAGAACCTGATGATGTCCGGGGGCGAAATATATCTAACAGTTCCTTTAATATATAATAGAACCTGATGATGTCCAGGGGCGAAATGGGTAAAAGAAATCGGAAACTAAATGTTCTAATTAAACACACATTCCTTTGCAGGGGCGTACATTGGGTGGGGGGTTGTAGGGAATGAGCCCCCTTGACAAGTAAAAACTATAGTTTCCAGGGGCTATTTTGCATTATTAAAAAGTGGCCCCCCTGGACAAATTCCTGGATACGCCCATATCGCATGTCATCCGTATTGAACTTAAGTACACTGTAGATTTAAAAATGTATTGAAAATACATATGTTACCTTTCTCAATTATAATGAAAAATAATGCCAATCTACGAGGAAAAATAAACATGCAAAACTAAACATTTATGAATAATTTCCAAAAATTTCAATATTGGATTGTCAATAAAAGCTTTTATGGAGCAACAAAATTATCAATTTATCATTAAATAAAATAATAAATAACGTTTTTCAAGTATGTCTAATGCACTGAAATTGGATTCATTATTCTATTTTTTTAAACCTTGTCCTTTACACAAAAATAAACAAAAATTATGCCAAGGAAACAGTCATTTGATGGACTCATTCTTTGCATTAATTTTAATAATCTTTAACTAACACAGATTATAAAACATTTTTCTGAAACATTTTTATAGAAATAAAAAAGTATTCTTCTTGGAATACAATGACATACATTTTTTCCCAAATATTAAAATGGCTGTTTTAAATGGGGTTTAATGAAAAAATTTGTGAAAAAGTCACTAATATAAGTTAAAATGAAAATTCTGAATTCAAATCAATTTACAGAATTAAAATAATGAAATTTGACCGAGTTAGGTTAAAAAAAAAACACTCTTTTTTAAGTATTTAATGAAAAATGTTTTTTTAAAATTCCAAGTGGAATACTATTTTGGTTCTGTAAAATGGATTTTAGAAAAATGTCTCACCCCTACTATCTAGCCCTATAACTATGGATCTACTTTTCTTAATCAAATATTGTTTTTTTTTTCAAGAAAAAAGATAAGGATATTCAATGCAAATAAACAACTTCAAAGATTAGAATAGTGTAAATAAAAAGTATAAATGAAGTACAAGTAAGGAAGATATTGTCGTTTATATCTTGAATTAGATACTTCCAATTTCATATCTTGCTCAATTCTAAAGAGAAACCGCTCCATTAATTTTGGACTTAAAAACATATTCTCAGACAAATATTAAAAGGGTACCATTGTGAATCGGAAAATAATTTTTACCATTTAATTTTCAGATATATTGTAAAGGCTTGAATTGAAATAAAATATACTGAGTGAACAAGAATTGTGCAACGTTCAATTGAAAGAAGAAAACACATTGTAATGTTTGTTTTATTTTTCTAATTTTGCTGTAGCAACAACAGTTCTAATTAAAAGTAAATGATTAAATTGTAAATTGACTTTTTATAAAGTTTTATATATAAGGTGTAAAGAAAGTAATGCATCTGACTGTTTTGGCTCTATGGTGAAAAAAGTGTGATCGACAAATAATAATTGATCAAATATTTTTCTATCTACTCTTACTAAGCTGGTTTTAATGTAAACAAACTCATTCATAATTGCTGTTTTCATTCACTTGAAGAAAGTATACAAAAATAAACTCTGAAACGGCTGTTATGTTAGATATGGACCTCACTGTCATACTAAATCTTCATTTTACTAGTTTACTTCACAATATCCAAAGTATAACGCAATGAACACAAAACGAATACTTTATTGATAAAAATAAAAATAAAAATCAAATGGTTAAATCTACATAGGGATGGTAGGATTCATCCTGATTACGAACCCTCTGCCTCCACCGTTTTCCTCGAGAAAGATAAAAATCCGATCAAAGGTGTAATAAACTAGATAAAAGAAATAAACAGCTTTGTTAGTGTTCATGGGAAAGTTTATTTTTCTCAAAAAAAAATAAACTGTAGCTAAAGATAAGAAGCTATATTTCTAAAATTACAATAAAAGATAATTAGTTATCTATTAGACATGAAGGAGGTGAGACCTCTTCTCTTTGCTTTAGCTGCAGCTGTAGTTAGCAGCACTCATGCTATATGCCCCTGCTCTATTCAGTCTGGTAGACTTACTTGCTCGGAAGGACTAGTAAACAACTTTCCAGAAGATTTACTGGCAGAAGGGTGCACCCTTGATTTTGATTCTGTATGGGCATTAGAGATTAAAAACCAGCCCTTGCGCATTTTAAAGGACAATGCTTTTGCAAAGTTTTCTAACCTGCTTCAGATTTCAATGCCGTTCAACCAAATTGAGTTTATTCAGAGGGATGCCTTTGCTGGTCTAAGTTCTGTAACTGGACTTATTCTTGAAAACAATGCCATTATGGAAATTCAAAATGGAGCCCTGGATCATTTGATAAATTTAAAGTTTATAGACCTTCGGGGAAACCCAAAGCTAGAAAGGTATACAACAACATCTTGGCATTTCTGTGAGTTAGCTGATATGAATGAACTTTCTTTGTCCGACATAGATGTGTACAAGCAGTTTGAACAAAGCTCATTAACCCCAAATTATTGTACAACTGTGAACAACTTTCATTTGGAATCTTGCGAAAAAAATGGAGAGACTCTTGACTGTTCTAACCTGATTGGACTTGGAGATTCACCCTGCTACATGAGTCATATGAATTTTACCCATATCCTATTTAACTTTCCAGCTGATTTGGAGCCAAGCACTGTGGATAACTATTATGAAGGAGAATCAAACAAATTTTTCCAAGATTTTAATTCCCAAAATGGATCATTTGAGCACATAAAATATATAGATAAATTCACACTTTATGAAACAAAATTTGATCTCAGTCTTCTTAAGGACTACACCACTTTCCGAACTAAAGAAGTAACCATCAAAGCAGATACAATTTACACATCCAAGCCAATAACCATTAATCATAAGCTTAATATTCAGGCTAGAGTTGTTTCATTGTCATATCCAATAACAATGAACATGACCAAGGAAAGTTTTCTGAATAATAAAAATTTGGAAGCCTGGGCGGCTAAGGAGGAATTTTACCATGTTGGAAAAGTTCTGATGAATAAGAGGAGCTATGGGCTATTGACCATTCTGCAGAATGTAAATCAACTTGTAGGCATCCAGGGAAATTCAGTTTGTCAACCAGACATTATTTCAGTAGAAGGATCAGGATTAGACATAGCATCTTGGTATGACACAACTCTTGTAAATCTTAACTATGTTTGTGCCCGCACTCTTCTGAACAAGCAGCGAAATCCAAAACTTGTAGACAACATCTCCACATTCATGCTTGGCTATGTTTATAATGATACAATTGTAAATAAAAGGGAGACCTTTTTAGCAGCACAAAAGTTTAAGAAGTTGCTTGAGCTGAATTCAGTAAGTAATGTGCACAATGTTCCAAGTTATTCTGTGGATACAATTTCTGACTTAGCAAGTATTATGCATAGCAGTATGCTAGATTATAAATTGAATGAACTCCAACAAGAAAGTAATTTGTTCAGTACTAGTGGTAGAGTCCAAGATATGAAAATCCAATTTGAAATAATTGAACAACAACAACAGATGTATTTTGAAATGGAAGCGTCTATTTTGGATGCTATTTGGGCATCTGCTGATAACAATTGGAACTTTAGTTTTGAGCATAGGAATGGAATTGAGGACCAGATTGGAGGGTCTCTGAATGATATACAAAGCCAAATGTATGAAATGCAAAAGAATGAGTTAACCAGAGCATTGAAAGCTGCTGAAGACTCTCTTGCTCATATAGATGCGGTCATTGAAAAGTATCAGACGCAGGTGGAGAGACTAGGTCTAATGACAAAGGCATCTCTTGATGTACAGACCACACTTATTGAAAGACTACAAGAGAATTCTCAGACAATGAGTGTTGAATTTGATAAATTTGAAATTGCCATTGAACAGTGGAAGCATGAACAAGAGGTTAAAGCTGTTTGGGGTATCTTTAAGGCAATGCTTAGTTTTGGAATTGGGTTGGCTACAGGTAAATTTGAACCTGAAGACATTGCAGATGCCATTGATGCCATTATAGAAATAGAAGAGTTACTGATAGAACTGATTTTTCTGATTGACAGTTGTAATGAAATCCAAGATATGATAGAAGATATGGATTTAGATGACCTGGCAGATATTGATATAAACCTGAGTACAAGCTTCAAAGATGTACTACAGACAGCAGTAGATATGAAACTTAAAGGGTCAGATTTTGATGAAATAGAAAGAACTGCAACTATCAAAATTGATGCTATGAATCAGGCAACAGATTTTGAAATTGAAGGTGCAGATGATGTTATGATGGCCTGTACAAGTGTGTCTGATGTTGGGCATCAGTTGATCATTGAAGCCTCTGACTTTGCGAATATAATGCTTCAACTAGCTGAGAGAAATGATGAACTAGCTGTTGCTAAAGAAGACAAAAACAGAACCATTGCAGAGATTGAATATATCCAAGAAATGATTGAGACCCTGCTGAAAGAACAGGAGGAGTTTGAAAAGAACCGTGATGAGTCAAGAAATGACTATGAAAATCAACTAAAGGACATGGAAGAACGCTATGCCAATATGACACAGGAGCTAAGAGAAGAATACAGAAAAAATATAACGGCTTCCTTTGCCAAATTTAAAGACAATTTTAAAGGAATTGCTGAGGCTTACAATAACCAAATCTATTCCCTTATGGGAGGTATTCATAAAAAATTGTATGGTCTTAAAGAACATAGCATGAATCAAAGAGCAATGATAATGAACTTGTTTATGGAGTACTGTGATGCAGATTTCTATCATACATTTACCCCCTGTGATGACCATGGCCTACCTTTCATGTCTGATGAAATAGACATTATTTTACGGAAACTAAATGATATTCAGTGGAACTCTGTCACTGCAAATGAGAATATTGATGGGACTCCGATAGAATTCTCGGGAAGATTTATAATTGACAGCAGTGATGCCATGTATGGCGAAAAAAAGAGTTATATGGTTCAAAACTTGAAAGCATTTGGAGAAGTAGACATAAATCTTCGAGAACTGGATGATACAAACCATTTTGATGATTTTTGGCGAGTTAGGATTGAAACATTAAGTTTAGTTCTTTTAGATGATTCAAATTTTCCCATTCAAAGCAACGGCACAACATTTGGCAAAGAGATTCAAATCAAAGTACAGTATCCAACTATATTTACTGACATGGGCATAAATGGAGAAAGAAGCAACTTTTTGGCCCTCAACTTTGCCTGCAATTCAGACTACATTACATATGGCTCGGGTACTGAACTTAAAATCAAAATGGATAAAGATTTAGGTTAACTTTTTGTATTTTCAGACATAGAGTGGACTAGTGAGTGCAAGGTGGATGAGGAGTTTTCTCAGAAGAACTATAAACCTGCACCTGATGGATTATTTTCTTTTAAGGTAAATATAAGACAATAGTTAGATTTTATGATTTTTCACATTTTCAATGTTTAGATTGAAAATCCTGAACTCATTGACATGGAGAGAGTTAGTAAGATATCCGTTGGATTTGCCGGAACAAGAATCAGGAATTCCTTCCAGATTAATTCTGGGGAAGTTATGTAAATTACATGAAGGACTTGTAATTGATAAATGATTGAATTTTCAATAAAATTTAATTTTCCAAAAGGATTTCAAATTAGATTTAGAGATGTCTTGATTAAGTCTCTGATTTTTTTTTTTAGACTTCCATGGATGACTGTAGAATTGAAACATTTGATTGTAAAATTGAAATTATAGACATTCAGAACCTTGCCAATCTTAATTAAAGGTTCTTTAATTTTAAATTTCAAAGACATAATATTTCTGAAGAATGGGTTAGGTAAACCTAACAGAAATTAACAACATTTGGAGTTATGCTTCCATATTCTAAGGGGTTTGTACAAGACGGGTTTGTAAAAAAATCCAAGAAAATAATATGAATTTTCAATATTACCTTATACTGGTGATTTTCAAACATTTTTTATTATGTATTATTATCAGTTTAGGGCAAAAATGCATCAATACACTATATAAATGCCTTAGAATCCAATACAATTTTCAAACATTTTTNTATACTGGTGATTTTCAAACATTTTTTATTATGTATTATTATCAGTTTAGGGCAAAAATGCTTCAATACACTATATAAATGCCTTAGAATCCAATACAATTTTCAAACATACTTTTGGAATACAATTTTTTTCTGCAAAATGGAATGAGAAATATGTCATACATCTTTATAGGCAACTAGACTTATTGTGCTTGCGATATGTAAGTTTTCCCATAATGGAGTGCACTGGTTTTTAATGAAAAATGAAATTTGGCACAAACTAAGTATGCATGTAGGAAAAAGTACATAAACATGATAGTCTGTGAAATTGCTAGTTGATTTAGCATTGAATCGAATATAGCTCGAAAGATAGCTTGGGTTCTCGTTGAAACATACATGTGTAGTTCTTGCCTTGATAATTGGCACTTGAATCAAATATAGCTTGAAAGATAGCTTGGGTCCTCGTTGAATTATACGAGTTGAGATTTGGACTGTGTGTCCTTTAAACCGGAGAGTTAATCATGGTTGAGATATTGTCTGTGCGTCATTTAGAATCGGAGAATTTATCCTGTTTAATCTTGGTATCTAGTACACCTGGATATGTCTCTAGTAAAATTGTTTTGGAGTAGGTATTTGCTACATGCAATAAATTACATAATAAAGTATAATGTGATGTAATGCAGGAAAGTAACAAAAATTATCTACATAAACTTTCCAAGTGGAAAGTAAAAAGTTTTAAATGAACTGGATGGGGGCTGGGTAGGGTGGCCAGTAAAAATTGGTTAGTGGTGGTTTCTTTTCTTTTTAATCCTATTGCTGCTGGGGGGGGGGGTCAATTTGACCCCCCCCTGTAGTTTTTTTTTCAAAAAGTATTGGTCTGAACTCTGAGGCTGTTGAAATTTTCTGACTTTTCTTACATACCCAAAGCCCTCCCTTTAAGCCTAAAACTGGGCTTTAATACTAACTGCCTGAGCCCTCAGTTAAACTGCCTGAATGACTGATTTTGCCTGTAAGAAACTAAATCTTTGTTTTGACCCACTTTCACTTGTCAGATTTTGATAAAATTTAGCTTTTTGGAAAGCCTATGACATAAGGAAGCGGATTGTTCAAGTTTTGCGAAAAAAAATTGCAAATTTTTTGCAAACAACCTGTCAAAGGAAATTTGCACATTTTTAGTTTTTCTTGATTAAAAATCAGGTTATTTAAAATGTTGAAAAATTTTTTGCATACTTTAAATGGCATGATCAAGGGCTGTTCAAAAATGTTTAATTTTTCATTTTTTGGACACATTTTTTTTGCAAACATTTTTACTATATAACTGGATTTTGCGATAAAAAATTCAATTTTTACAAATTTGCAATTTTTTTGCAGATTCTAAAAGTAGAGCACAAAAGCTTTCTAATGATGTATCATTTGTCATATTTGTACATAAAAAATGGGATTTAGAGGGGGGGGGTCAAATTGACCCCCCCCCCAGCATATCCTTGTTTTCAAGTACCCCAGCAGGTATAGGGTTAAAAGATATATATTAAACTAAGAAAAATCAAAAATATTTTGCATGCCACCAGTAGAAACGTGATTTTTGAACGTTTTTGATTTTATTTCTTTAATCTTTCGTATAATCTTAAGATATTGACTGAGAATGATGTTTTTAAACTTTTTGGAAATCCCAATCCCAATTCTGAATATTTTATAATTTCACATTTTTGTTAGTAAAATTAGCTTCAAAATCATCGATTTTATTGATGCGTACTTGCACATTACCCTTTACCCTTAGAAATGAAAAATAAAATTGTTTCGTTAGTTTTCTTCCAAAATGTTCTTATTTAGAAATAACTTCAAAAATGGTTAATTTATTGACAGTTCAATTTTAATGACGTATTTAGACATTTTCATTTTGCACTTTTAAAAATAATCATTATATATTTAGAAAAACACATGTTGGATTTTTTTAAAAAAATACTTTCTGAAAATTTGCAAAGGAATTGATTCTTTGTCACACATTTTGATTTTCTGATTCCTTTATCTTTGCTATCCAATGTAGTAAATCTTCTATTTTTCAAACTAAATCAATTCTGTTAGATTAAATAATCTTAGTTGAAATATCGATGGTTTACACCATTAGGTTGCATCGATAAAGGGATTTGAAAATTCTTTTTGTAAAAAAATCATCTATTTTTTTATACGCCTTCATAACAATCTCTAAGAAATATCAAAAACATTTTGCTTTGAAGAACTTTGGGAAACTCTCGAAAACAAGTTCTTGTGACTGATTTCTCGGAAATTCTCGAGAAATGATCCGTAATTATTCCCCAATTTTTGGGTATCATGGCTTTGAGTCTTACTTTCGAGAAATATCTAAGAATTTCTCCGCAATTTTTTCCCAAGAAATATAGTGCAAATTTCTCAGGAAGCTCCTGAGAAATTCTCAGTTATACTTGGTCACCAATTTTACGGATTTTTTGGGGAACTGATTAAGAGTAGAATTAGTCTCGATAAAATCCTGAGAATTTCACTAGATTTCTTCCAAGAAATGTCTAAGAATTTCTTTGAAATTCCTGAGCTCTCTGGATCTCTTTAAAACTGTTCCCGCATATTCATGGCTATTTATTTATTTTCGCACACAGTGAAATTTACGAAATATAGTATAAAACCCATTGAACAATTGCGAAGACGACATTTAATAAATTCTTCCGATTTTTCGTTATTAAGGGGTTTCACTGTACATAGAAACCTATATAAATTATTAAAATGAAACACTTTCCACATATCGTCAATAGCTTCTACATAGTTGATTTTATAAAGAATCAGTTGTGAATCGGGTTTTGCCAACCTAGCATGAAGGGTCATTTGAAATTAGACTAATTCTGTCCCTTTAAAGAATGTGTAACATATCATAGGGTGTATAAAAGAAACCAGGATGATATTATGAAAAAATATTAACAAGTAAGTAGGTCGAAATGTTTTTTCAAACTTTATATCAATCTTTTTGAATTTAAAAAAAAATTTTAAAAAAAGCAAATAATGATTTTATAGGGGAGGCAGTCAATCTCAGCGATTACTTCAAATATTTGAGATTTTTGAGATTCATTAAAGATTTTCCTGAAAACGAAATCTTAAAAAAAACATATTTCGTCTATTTTGCAAATTCTGAGTTTCTGAAAATTCAGTGTAAACCCTAGTTTGAGTAGAGAGCGAAGGAACAAACACATTTTGCGAAGAGAGGAGATGAGAAGAGTATAAAATGAGAGAAACTGTTGAGTCTCTATTCAGTAATGTATGGCAGGAATACCCAGGAACATACAGAAAACTAGCAATCAATCAATCAATCAATTTATTAATTAATTTAAGTAAAACATGTAATTAAAATAATTTTAGAAAAATTGTCAAATATTAACTCAAAAATTGAATTAAAATACCTCGATCTTTGGAACCTGTAAATATTGATAAAGAAAAGTGGACCCAATAAATTGTAGAAAAGGAAGACGACTGTAAGGTATGATATTAAATGGTCCAATAAACATAAAACACGGCAACTGTGCAGTGTACAGTGTGCAGAATTGTTTTACTTAATAAGTGGATTTTAGAGCTACTGATAAAATTATTGATTTCTAATTAGATACATGAAATATGGAAGCGATTGCTTAAATGTCGTCTTCTTATTCCACGGTTTTATGTACACCTCGTTTTACAAGAATTAAAGCTCTTGAAACTAAATTTATTTTTACACGGGGCCCTGAAAATAGATACTTCAAAATGGTTTCAGACAAACATATTTCCAAATTTCAAATTTGTTTTTATTTTCAAATATTCTGTTATGTTGTTAAGGTTTTATTGTGTTGGTTTTATGTACTCTGTACTGTACTGCACGCTGCTACAAACATAAACAAGGTGAATGTGTACTGCGGGATTACTTTGCGAACTACGAACTTCCTAGGTTTTATATTATACCTGAGAGCAAAGAGCTTTGTAATATAAAGAGTAGGCATTGGAATTTATACGAAAAACCAGACGCCTGAATTGGGTTGAAAAAAAGCCATAGAATGTCGTCTTTTCTATAATTTAAAAAGATTGTAGGACGTTTTAAGCATTTCAATCACCAAAAACTTACGTTTTTTACGTAATTTACCGTTATAAATGCATAACTTTATTATCTTTTTAGATAAACTTTAAAAATTTGGGATATTTCAAAAAAAAATTCCAATTTAAATGGAATTTATGAATTTTATTTCTCATTGTTGACAAGCTTATTATATCTAGAAATAAGTATTTCATAATGACAAGTGCACAAGCCTTTCAGAAATTTACCTATAACACAATTATGTTAACACGATGCATGTAATAAAGAGTTTTGACTTAAATGGAATGATATTACAAACAATAGTTATCGATTATTTTTCGACGCATTTGTAAATAGTTGATATTTCATAATATTTTGTATTTTTCATGATCTGAGAGTTACGTTTGAAAACATTTATTTCTGTTTCGAGGATTTTTGATAATGAAGACGACATTTTCATATTTTCCAGGAATGTTCGAAAACCCAGCACCAGCGAAAATTATTTTTAAACAAAAAAATCAAAAATATTATGAAATTTTAACTTTATACGAATGCGTCGAAAAATAATCGATGACTATTGTTTGTAATATCTGAATGATTTGTTTGGAATTAAATTGATTTGTTTACGATCCGAGTTGAATGTTGCATCTTTCCGAATTTGTATGGACGCTGCGTTCTTCGGTGTGAGTCGTTTTTAACAATTTTCTCCTTATAGACGTAACAGATAGAAGTAAGATTAGTAGCGATCAAAGCGCTTTTTTATCGCATTAAGCCTATACCCCCTTTCATTTTTCGCGAACACTCGACCTTTAAATTTGGGTCCAAAATCTATTTAGCATGCTCTAACTAAAGCAATATAAAGTGTAACAAACAGTATATAAATAGAACATAAAAACTTTTTCTGGTAATTTTCTATAAACCAGAAACCAGTGTTAAACCATCTCAAATAAGATAATGTTAATCAAAAACTGTATAAAATTTTTTTTTTCACCTCAAAATCTATCTGTTTAAAATCCTTATGGAGCCCAAGTCTGAAAATTTGAATTTTGAAAACGGACCAAAAAGCAATGTAAATGGATGTTAGTTTGTAAGTACAATTTGGTAACTGAGTGTGTGACTATTTTATACTTTTCATATTTAATTTGTATTCTATTCTTATCCTTATTGCATTCCAAAGATATTCTCTTTTATATTTATAATCCTTCGTGGACTTAATAGAGTTACAAAAATGTTAATGATCAGAAAAGCGCAACTAGTGGAGATGAACAGCATTTTTGTAAACGAACAAATTTTTTCAAATTTTTTTGTTAACAATAGTGTCGTTTAGAAACATTAACCTACTATCATTAAACGTTTTTAAATTGTTCAAAGAAATAAAAAGATGATGAAAAAAAACAGACCTGAAACCTTAAGAATTAAATATCCTTAATCCCGATTATTTAGCCATAGTAGTCATCCAATGGATACTTGGATATAGTAGAGAAAAATCAAAAACCGGTTTTTTAAATTAGAGAGTCTTTCCCGTTTCTATATATAAGCTTGCATGTCGCGCAAAATTTCAAATTTATCGGCTTCATATGCGCGACCTGATTGGTTGAATTTTATACACTTTTCAGGTTACAAGTACAAGATTAGGTTAGTCTCGATATTAAGAAAAAGAGAGGATCAAGCATTAATCTCGAAATCCGCCATTCTAAAGTTTTCAGCTCTAAACTATTAAAAATCGTTAATGATCGTTCCCATTTTTAGCTTTAGGAACAATTTTTTTATAAGCAATTTTAATAAACGATTATTCAGTTAGAAAACAACCAAAATAAAAAGGGTAAAATAGCAAATTCTAAACAACTGAAAAAAAACATCGAATGAAATGAGTGGTTGTTGAAAAAAGCTCCCGGGACATTTTTTATAGAATCTATATTTCTACTTTGTTTTTAACTAACATACATCAAATCATTTAAATAAACTTTATGTGCAAACTAATCTTTCGAAATTGTTTTAAATTATTTGTAAAAATTATCTCATCAGATAAAAGCTTGTTGAGTTTTTATAAACGTTTTCGCGGATTTGCTTAAAATCTGGAAATACTTTAGTGTAGAACTTTTTCTCTACGAACATTATACGTATTTTAAGAAATTAACTTGGTACACCAAAAGTGCGCTAAGTTTCAAAATGTGAATGAAGGAAGATGTTTTATAAGAAGTGACGTATATAAATAAATATGTTTAAGATCTGTATATTCGGATGAAAAGTATAGAATAAAAGTAGTTTCTGAATTATTTGATGATTTATCTCTATTTACCCATAAATCTGCAAATATTCATATCTTGATAAATCTAAATAAACATAAATATAAATCGTTGTATGTAAAATATTACCGAAATATACATTTATATTTTCTATGAGTTGTAAAACTGTGGAAACAAGTAACTTGACTATCAACGTACTAGGGAAAAAATCGGGTCAAAAAACACTGCATGATTTCTAGGTTTTCTGTTCATTTGATTATTTAAGATTATAAGTTGAGTGTAACAATCGTCTTCTCATTCCGTAGTTTTATTAGTCGTACTGTAGTTTGTACTATATATATATATATGTACTATTTATATATTTATATATATATATATATATATATATAAATATATAGATTGTATAGTCTGTATATTGACTTTTCAAACACATTGATGTAGCATATATAAATATATCTAAATATAATAAAACAAGACATTCACATCTATGTTGCGTATAGCCGGCCAAACGGCTGGACCGATTGGGCTGAAATTTGTTGGGACACTCATGAGTAGGCTTGGGTGTTGTAGGCTAAAAAATCGGAAATTTTTCTTTTCTTTTCAAAATTTTTTTCAAAAATTTTTTTTACGTGCAACGCACTCGCCGGGTCCTTCAGCTAGTGATTAATTTCTTTTTATCGATGATTTGATGTATCTCATGATTAAGTGGGATCATAAAAAAAATGAAGAAAAAAAGATTTCTACAAATTTTGTGAAAAAGGACATTTTTATTTTGCTACTGAGTTAAGATGAATTGTAAAGAGTAAAAGGCGCCTTCATTATTGCAAATTCTAAAAAAGACGAAAAGACACCGCTGGATTCTGTAAATTCTTTTATAGTTCTATAACTTGCAATTTTTACTGTATACTTTTTATCGAAATTCTGTGATATTCTATAAGTGTAAACTTTTTTATAGACTTTTTTATTTAGTCTTGAAACATCTTGATAGGAAAGAACTAAAACGAAATTTTACCGTGCGAATCAGAGTGTCCCACTCCCGATAAAAATCTGAAGGTCGTCTTCTTGTGACTTATTTGTTAATATAATTTATTCATATAATTTCCCTCTAGAATGCTTCCAACACCCCAGGACACAGAAGTATGGCCAAGCTCAAGATTTCAGGTCAGAAGTTTAATAAAAAACAATTTTAAATAATAAAATTTAAATCTGAAAACCTCTAAATTAAGAACAAATTAATGAGTTTTGAAAATGCTTGGAATTTAACTATATTGCAGCTGTTAACAGAAGATAACTGAGAATGATGTTTAAATGGCGACGAAGAATTTTGGGAGCCATTGCAATCTCAATGAAACTTTTACTTGTAATAATATTCCTTTGCATATGCAATTGGCATATACCATTATCAGGTTTAATGAGGGGTGGGGGAAGGAAGGGATGCCCCCTTGGAAAACTTTTGGGAGGAACTAGAGGCTGAGGCACTTTCTAGCTTTTCACATAGATTTTATAAATAAACTTTTAAAAATAAATTTTTTGCTGTATCACTTAAACATTCTAAATGAAATTATTAAAAATAAATATAAAAAATGACAAGTGAGTAAAACTTTTTCCCTCCTACTCCTGCTTTTTTACATAAATATTTTAATTTTATACCCCCCCCCCCTGAATCTTTAAGCTATTATCCACAGAATACACCATAAGCCGCCCATGAAAATTCTTTATCATTTATATTTCTAGAAAATATTGGGTTGTCCAGCAGTCCGTACACTCAGATCCAACCACAGAAAAGGTTTGCCATTTTTTTATATTTTAGTTTACGATTTAAAAGGACCGTTTTTTAATGGGGGAACACTTAAACTTACGTTTAAGACTCAGGTAATAGATATTTTATTTAAGAAGATCAGCTAAAGATGGCATTAGTCGACAAACCATCAGATTAATCAAAAGAAGTGCCCCAGACATGGAGTTCGAGGAGAACGACCTCATGGGCTTTAGTTATACACCAAACAACGCAGGATGGTATTCGCTTAACAAGAAGAATAGCGTGGAACCCAGACAATCATATCGGTTGATGAAGAAACCTGATTCCCGCCAGGTGCTTCGGTTATCAAAGAAAAGCGTGCAAGATGACAGCCCAGAATTTGGGAAGAGATCTGGCCAGGTGCTAAGATTATTGAAGAAAGATAGCCCAGCCCTTGTGGAGGATAAAGATGAAAAAAGATCACAAGCTCTGAGGTTAATGAAAAAGGATCAAACTCTTCGACTCATGAAAAGGGACCAGTCCTTAAGACTAATGAAGAAGGACCAGTCACTTAGACTCATGAAAAAGGACATGGCCCTTAGACTAATGAAAAAGGATCAAACGCTTAGACTTATGAAGAAAGATCAATTTCCTGAATTAGCTAAAAAAGACCAAACTCTTAGACTCATGAAAAAGGATCAAACGCTAAGACTTATGAAAAAAGATCAAGCACTCCGGATTATGAAACGGGATCAGGCTCTTAGACTATTGAAAAGGGATCAGATGGTTCGATTAATGAAGCGGGATAAAGAACTAGGGATCACAAGTTCATCCTTTAATGATTCTCATGATATTAACCAGGCTATAAGATTATTGTCAGAAAATGAAGAAAAGAGAACAATCCAAGCTCTCCGACTAATGAAGCGAGCCAATGAAAACTCAATGCAAAGACGATCAAACTATAAAAACCAAACCCTTCGACTCAGGAAAAAAGCTGGTATCATCCCTACACTAGGTAGATATTACATACTGTAAATATAGAATGTTGTTTTTGATTTTATTTTTTTAAATTATATTTGTTTTAGTTCAATCAGCAGGAGTGAGACTAAGTAAGAGAGAAGTAGAAAATCTGATAACAAAAGAACAAATTCAGCATCTTCTTTCTTCCAAGCGAGGTAACAGCATCAATAGTGTCAGCATCAACAGTGAACAGGAATAATATTAACAGCATGAATAGTAGCAGCATTAATATTAACAGCATTAATAGTAAAGCATTAATAGTAACAGCATTAAAAGTAACAGCATTAATAGTAGCAGCATCATAAGTACAGTAGCATCAATGATAGCAGAATCACAATTATCAGCTTTATTACTAGTAGCCTCTAAAGCACAGTAATTTGGGTTTCTAATCAAAATTATTTGCACGAAAATTGTATAATAATTGCGCAAAGATTTTTTTATGTTAACAGTAAAATGTGCATGAAATTTTGATATAATTTCACATTGATGCACAAAAGCTATTTTGCGCAAATTCTAGACAAAATATTGGTTTTTGCGCATTTCTTTATTTTCTGCTCTTTAGTTAATTTGAGCTATTTTGTTAAATTTTGAGAAACACTTCCAGCAAATAAATTCATCCAAAATTAAACTAATCAGAGCCGCCCACTTCACTATAATCCCTGCACCCCTGGTGAACCTCACGTTTATTGTTTTTGGTCACTGGTCCGTACCAACAATACCGATTACCAGCAATTAATGTCATTTCTCACTAATTAATCACTAACAAGGTTTCTTGCACAAAAATGTAAGACAATTTAGTGCAGCCAACGGAAAAAGGTAACACACAAACAGACAGACAAACAAGAGAAATGCATCCCTATCTACATAGATTAAGACAAATGATGCGAAATTTCGCACAAAAACGCGAAACTGTTCTATAAGTAGCATCAATAAAAGCAATATCAGCAAGTATCAGCATTCATAGTAGCAGCATCATTAGTAGTAGCATCAATAGTAGAGTAGCATCAATAATATCAGCATCACTAGTATCAGCATTAATAGTAGCAGCATAAAAAGTTTCAACATCAATAATAACAGAATCAATAATAACAGCATCAATAATATCATCATCGATAATAACAGCATCAATAATAACAGCATCAAAAGTAACAGCATCAAAAATAACAGCATCAATAATATCAGCATTAATCGTAGCAGCATCACAAGAAGAAGCATCAATAATAGCAGCATTTATAGTATCAGCCTTAATAGTATCAGCAACAATAATATCAGCATCAATAGTATCAGCATAAAAAGTAACTGCATCAATAGTAATAGCATCAATAGTAACAGCATCAAAAGTATCACCCGCTCAATAGTAACAGCATGACTTAAACCTATTTTTGAGT
This sequence comes from Eurytemora carolleeae, assembly GCF_000591075.1. Classification (NCBI taxonomy): domain Eukaryota; kingdom Metazoa; phylum Arthropoda; class Copepoda; order Calanoida; family Temoridae; genus Eurytemora; species Eurytemora carolleeae. Next base: position 75,929 of record NW_019396233.1, on the reverse strand, counting down.
AGCATGGAGCATATGTAATACAGGAATTCCTATTGACAAAGTTTATTTAGATATTCGAACGCTGCGGGATATTAGAGTGGTTTAGATGTTTAAACACATTTTACAACGTTCTTGTTATAAATCTACCTACATCTATGCTGTAACCTAGTTTTATTTAATTTGTACCCTCAGAATACTGCTGGTTTTAAAATTTGGTGAAAGGGAAGGAGAAATATATTTTAGATTAATAAGTATATCATGTTTACCCCTCTTTTGGACACATTTCTTAGTACAAATAAATATTTAAATTAAATTTTGACTATTCCTTGTTTATTTACCTTACTTTTTGAACACTTTGTTTGCAAGATATTTTTTAAAGGAATACTAATAATTGCTTTCTAATAATGGTAGAATATATAAATATTCAGATTCGAATTAAAAAAAAAATGTGAAGTCATGTTTATATAGAATGCTAGTGTAAGCTTAAATTTCACTCCATTATCGCCTGGTCCAATCAGGGTTCAATCATGTGTTTGTTGTCTATTCTGAACCAATAGAAAAAGTTTGGCGGTAACATCTATATTTCTATCTATCTCTTTATCCAATCAGAGTTATGAATCCTTCAATCGGCGCTATTAGTAAATGAAATATTTACTCTACTGAAACTATGATGATTTAAAGGCTTTTTACGCATTATTCAAGAACTCTGTCCTCGATTATTATTCAAAGGTTTAAAGGGTATCGTTGTGAATTTAAACTTGTTCATTTTAAAATGCACGTACAGTTCCTGTAAAGAGTGCTTGTCTGAATAAAGGTTCATTTGAAATAAAATCTGGAATCTCTTTAATAAGCTGAAAGTTAAGAAGAACTTTTCTGTGATTCATGGAATTGCCTTGAGAGACTGTATACATTTTAACTTTCGCTGAAATCAGGAGATTTGAGAGAATGGTTTCTATAAGTTTGCAACAATTCCAACATATTTCAGAGAACTGAATTCACATCAAAACTTTTCCAAAAGACATGATCCAGACATATTCGATTTCGGAGTTACAACATTTTAACTCAAGAGCTGTTTAACTATATTTCGTGTTATATTTATAAATAAAGTAGTAATCTCTGTTTGTCTGAATTTCTGATCATAACTCATGAACCTCATGGCCGATTTGCCACAAATATTGAAATTCTAATAGAAATGTTCTTAACTTAGTTTAGCAAGTCTCAGTTTAGTGAGTAAACTCCTGTCAAAGCTTAGTCTTCAAACTAACACAATTGATATAATTTTAATAAGAAATAATGCCAACAAGGTCAAAACTTGTGTTTATTCTAAACTTAAACGCTTGATCATGAGGATTAAAATTTGAGGAGAGATATATAACTAGCCTTTGTGTACACTGTAAAACAAAACAAAAAAAATTCGCGGATTTTAACAAAAAATCTCGTGGATTTTCAAAATTTTCAAAATTTTAATGAAAATCGAATTTTGATGGAGACAAATATTTGAAATTTTGATCATTCTTAAACCTTCCCCGGGGCCACGTGAGGTCCCACACAAAATTTAGGCCTGACCAGTTCAGCCGTTTTGACGTTTATTGGATACAAACAAACAGACATCTGCTTAATACGGAGATTAATCATAAGATTTGCCTAATATGGAGATTAATCCTAAGATCTGCCTAATATGAAGATTAATCCTAAGATCTGCCTAATATGAAGATTAATCCTAAGATCTGCCTAATATGAAGATTAATCCTAAGATCTGCCTAATATGGAAATTAATCCTAAGATCTGCCTAATATGGAGATTAATTCTAAGATCTGCCTAATATGGAGATTAATCCTAAGATCTGCCTAATATGGAGATTAATCCTAAGATGGAGATTAATCCTAAGATCTGCCTAATATAGAGATTAATCCTAAGATCTGCCTAATATGGAGATTAATCCTAAGATCTGCCTAATATGGAGATTAATCCTAAGATCTGCCTAATTTGGAGATAAATCTTATAAAGTTCATAAGTTCAGTTTTCTACAGTTAGAAAGCAAAATGTCGTCATCATTGCATTAATATATCAACCTGCACCACTGTGGAAGATGCGTAATTAGGCAGTAAGTAAAGAATAACATGGCCGACCAATATTCGAAAAAATTGTGAAATAAGAAATGCGAAAATTTCCCCGAAAAAAATAGAAAATTTCGCGAAAAAATTCAGAAATTAAAAATGCGAAAATTCATCAAAAAAGACAAAATACAGCTGTGTTCAACTTTTGGTTTTCGTGATAATATTGTTCGCAAAATTTTTTTTTCGCGAAATTTCGCTTTGTTTACGAATTTTTCGCTTCATTCAGCTTTGTGAAAAAATGCGAAATTTCGCAAAAAAGTTAGCGAGATACAAATGAAAATTTTCGCATTTTTTCGTGAAACGTTTCGTTCGCCGAATACCCTTTTTGCAACCCAAAGCTGTAGACCTACGATATTTCAAACTAAAACATTCTGTTAAAGCAAATAGTCTATCTTTTAAATATTTCACACCATTAGGTTGCAAAGACACAGGACTTAGAAAATCCCTTTGATAATACAAATTTTTAAAAAAATGTTGAATAAAATATTCTACGAATTTGTCAATAAAAACAAGTTGAAGGTTGTAGAAAGCCATATGCATGAGATAAAAAAGTTAAGTAAAAGTATCATTGTGTGTGGTAACCCAGCACGGAGGAATGGGTCGTTTCAACCTTTTTTGGAAAATCGATTATTTTGTTTCAAAAACGACAAAGAAAAATTAAAAACAAAGCGATCGTTTTTAAAATATTGTTTTTTAAAAACGGTCTTTTTCAAAAACGATAGAATTATTAGTTTTCAAAAACAAGTGTTTCGCTTTTTGAAAGAGTGGTTCGTTTTAAAATAATAAAAACTTTTGTGAACATGTACATATTAGAACTCGTTTTTAGATGTAATTTTTCAAAGCTGATTTCAAATTTCTTACAGATTTTTTGCGTGATACGGTATAAAAAACAATCACAAATCGTTTTTTTAAAAAAAACAACCGTTTTCTAAAACGATCGTTGTTTGTTTTCTAAAAGTTCAAAACGATTGAAAAACAAAACAAAAAACGATCGTTTAACAATCGTTTGCAAAAACGATTAAGAACCCTAGAACTTGGATCGTATAAAAAAATGAGGAAAATGCGGCTCGGACTAAGAATTATTGTGGCTGGTCCCTTCCAGCCCTTGCTAGAGAGAACGCTTGTTAATTAGACAAATGATTATGTAATAATTAGTTTAATGGTTGCACTCCATTTACAATTATACAACGAATACAAAACTAAACAAAACAAAATGTTAATTTAAATGGACAGACCGGCTATTTAGGAACAGGTTGAGAAAATACAAATAAACTCTTATCATCGAAAATAAGTAATCTTCAATTATTAGTTTTAAAAATCTCTCTTTAATCACAAAGATTTTCTGGAATCTTTATTAAAAAGACGACATTTGAAGAATTTAAAGAAATCTGCGAACACATTCATAGAAAATAAGAAATTTAATATAATGATGAAAAAGGAAATAATTAATTCTAACTTCGATATATTGACAAATTTCTTTTGAGAAATATGTTCCTGAACATACTATTAGTTTACTAAAGAATTGTTACTACATTTTTCGTCGTCGTTATATAATAATAAAAAAAACGATTCTGAAAACCTGAAAATGAACGCACCCAAATTCATGATATTGAACGTCGACTTTGTGCTCAAACTCAGTAATTATACATCGTGGAAACGTTTTATATGTCTCTAATGGATCCTAAAGAATTTGTCCACAATAATGCATACTCAGTTTAACTACCTAACATAGCCGGTCTGTCTCTTTAATGGAAACATAGATTGTAGGCGTGGTGTGTTTAATTTACACCTTTTTTCTGATCAATGATGACAAAGATCTATGTAATTATCTGGCTGAAAATCGATTATTTTGAATCTTGGTTTCTTAATCAAAGTATCTATTTATGATGCGGAAACAAAACAAAAATTTAAAAGTATTTAGAAATAAAAAAGAAAAAGCGACGATATCTTCTATCTTATTGTTACACAGCCCTCTATCTGGGTACAAGGGTTTCCTTTAACCCTCTATCTAAATAGATATTTTGATTAAGAAACCACGATTCAAAATAATCGATTTTCAGCCAGATAATTACAAAGATCTTTGTCAGCATTGATCAGAAAAGAGTTGTAATGAAACTTTTGATGCTGACACTATTGATGCTGATATTATTGATGCTGTTATTGTTGATGCTGCTATTATTGATGCTGTTATTGTTGATGCTGCTTTTATCTTTTATTGATGCTGTTATTGTTGATGCTGCTATTATTGATGCTGTTATTGTTGATGCTGCTATTATTGATGCTGTTATTGTTGATGCTGCTTGTATTGATGCTGTTATTGTTAATGCTGCTCTTATTGATGCTGTTATTGTTGATGCTGCTATTATTGATGCTGTTATTGTTAATGCTGCTATTATTGATGCTGTTATTGTTGATGCTGCTATCATTGATGCTGTTATTGTTGATGCTGATATTATTGATGGTTTTATTGTTGATGCTGCTATTATTTATGCTGTTATTGTTGATGCTGCTATTATTGATGCTGTTATTGTTGATGCTGCTTTTATTGATGCTGTTATTGTTGATGCTGCTATTATTGATGCTGTTATTGTTGATGCTGATATTATTGATGCATTAATGGAACCCCTTGTAAATCGACCACATAAGTCAACTTGGAGATTATTACTTTATATCTATATAAAAAAACAAGAAATTCGTATATATATGTTGCGTATAGCCGGCAAAACGGGTGGACCGATTAGACTGAAATTTGTTGTGGACACTCAGGGGTGGCCGGGGAGTGTTATAGGCTAAAAAAAATCAAAAATATTTTTTTTCAACAAAGTTTTTTATTTAAAAAAGATTCTAAATTTTTTTCCACGGGTATAACCGGGCCCTTCAGCTAGTACATAATAAAACAAGACATTCGTAAATATATATGCTGTTGACTGGACCGATTGAACTAAAATCGAAATCTTTTTTTCTCAAATTTTTTTTCTTTTTAAATTTTTTTTTTCACGGGCAACGCCGGGCCCTTCAGCTAATATTCATATATAGATATACTCATAGAGAATAGAATATATAGAGAGGAATTTACTGTAAAAAAGAGTAAAACGGCCATTTTGTTGTACTGTTTCCATACTGCAGGTGTACTTCACATTTTTATGCTATATAACCTGTTGGGCCCTGGAATATCATTTTATAGAAAATCTAAAATTATTGTTAAAAGAAAACCAAATTATGAAATAGGCTGGTTTCATAATGATTTTCCGTTATAACTATAAATCAAATAATGTTTTTTATTCACCTAATTCATTATAAAGTTTATTTAACGGTTTAAAAAATTTGAAATTGAAATGGATAGTCTAGGGAACATACTGTATTAATGTACTCTACTGCATACAATTTGTGAACATTGACATGATTTGTATACTTTGAACTCCCTTTCAGGCTGAAAGGGACTGAAAAAATTCATACCGAGAGATTCTTTTAATTCCTCTCTATATATTCTATTCTCTATAGATATACTGCTCATAAGATAGTCCCTTAAACATGTAAACATTAAGAGATTATATTTTTACTAAAGAGTAAGTGCGAAGCGGCTTAAAAGCAAATCTTAAAAACAACAAATTATTTTGTTTTATTTTGTAAAAAAAAATTTCAAATCGTTTCTTATTATGTGAAGGTTTCATATTATTTTAGATCTCATGAGTTATCCTTAATCTATTTTTTGAGGTAATTCAAAAACTTATTCTTTTGTTCTTTTTACAACAGAAGTTATAGATAGGTTATTATATTTTTTCTTTCTTTTCATCCAATAAACGTCAAAACGGCTGAACCGATCGGGCCCAAATTTTTTATGGGACATCACTTGACCACAGCGAAGGTTTGTGATTGATAAAAATTAAAAAAATGTGATTTAAAGGTTTTTAATTTAAATTCTTGAAAATCCTCGAATATTTTTTTTAAAAAATCCGCAAAATTTTTTTCTTCTTTGTTTTAAAATGTAAAGAAAAAGAACAGGTTCACAATTTAAAAAGAAGATAGGCGCGAACCGCCCTAAAAGCCTAGTATTATAAATGTAGCGAAAAATGTTGAAATTAACAAATTGACAATTGTTTGTTTCTAACATTTTTTTATGATTCATCTTTTTTATCGATTTAAGAATACATGATTTAAGGATACATGATTTAAGGATACATGATTTGTCAAGATTAAGAATAAATACATTTTTTGATGATTTTATCTAAAAGACTCCAGGAAATTAAAATAGTAACCAGAACTGCATAAAATGAATAGTCGTCTTTATCTTATATTTTCATCAGAAATGTTGAAATTTAAAAATGTATTCAGTTACATACTAGAAATTCATATAATATTTTTCGTTTAATTTAATCTATATTTGATCTATCAATTTGGTCTGGAGTCATTTTTTTCAACCAGAATATGAAGTCCCTTCAAGCTTGTCAATTTCCCGGATTTTTTAACCCAGTTTGCGCATTTTTCAATTAAATTTTAGCAAATCAAAAATATCAGTTGTAGAGAACTACCCTGTATATTTTATTTTCAAATCAGTGTTACATATAATCTTTGTCTTATTTAATCACAATAATGTTTTAGTTTGTCGTGAATGAACCCTAAACATATTCATAACAAGTTATAAATCTAATCAAAATATTGTAATAAGACGACCTTTTTTAAAAATTATAAAGTTTGAGCGATCTCCTTTATGTTTCAAATCTATTCAGCATTATTTATTTTCCAATTCTTACTCTTTATAGTTTATTTTCATAAATTGTCCGGTATGTCTTTTAACTCATCCTAAAATATAAAGGTTATTTAGGCTTTCAAATATTTTTTGAATTTATGCCTCCATTCTTTAAAAATTTTAAAACTAATTATTTTTAATACAGGATAACATTTAAAAAACACTTATAAACCTAAAAAAGGGTAATATCTTCCACATTATTGATCAGATAAAAGTTTTAAGGGTACATTGTGAATCGGGCGTTACAATCTTCGCAAATAGGGTCACATGAATTACGCATACAGTTCTTTTAAATGTACACTTCAAAATATTCAAGAATCGCTAACTAAAATTAAATGTGTAATAGAAATTTTAATTTTACCTTATACAGTGCAAAAGGTGAAATATAGGTGCACTGACACAGGCCTCGGGAATTCTTTTTTCCTATCCTAAAATAAGACTTTGGTGATTAAATTTCAATGCAATAATTTGCAGTTCTCTGACTGAAGAAATAAAGGATTTTAGTGAAGAGTGGAGAGAAAAATAGATATTTTGAATACGTGAAATTGAACTTTTACAACTCTAGGAAAATATCTCAACGTTTTTGAGTGAGATAGCAATCAGCTATAACCAAAGAGAATAGAATATATATTAGAGGGGAATTTACTAGAAAACGTGTAAAACGGCCATTTTGTTGTACTGTTTCCATACTGCAGGTGTACTTCACATATTTATGCTATATAACCTTTTGGGCCCTGGAACATCATTTTATAGAAAATCTAAGATTAATATTAAAAGAAAACCAAATTATGAAATAGGCTGGTTTCATAATTGACCAATGATTATTTCACATAGACTCTATGCCTTTCACTTTACAAACGATGATTTTCCTTTATAACTATAAATCAAATAATGTTTTTTATTCACCTAATTCATTATAAAGTTTATTTAACAACTTTAAAATATTCGAAATTGAAATGAATAGTCTAGGGAACATACTGTATTAATGTACTTTACTGCTTATAATTTGTGACCATTTACATGATTTGTACACTTTGAACTTCCTTTCAGGCTGAAAGGGACTGACAAAATTCATACCGAGAGATTCTTTAAATTCCCCTCTAATATATATTCTATTCTCTTTGGCTATAACACCGAAGGTAATTTGAAACTTTGGACGAATACAGTATATACATAGACACTCTGCTTATGGAGTTACAACAAAACAATATAATTAACAGCATACAGGGTGTCCCACAAAACATGACAGTTGGTGAATAGTTTTGAATGTCATCTTCCATAATTTGTTAAGATGATTGATACCAAAGACAATAATAAAAATATTATATGGGAGTCATATTAAAGTAAACTTGAGTTCAAAGTAAAATATATTTGAGGAAAAGATTTTTTTAACGAAATAAACTGCAAAAAACCTTAAATATCCTAATACAGTATATAAGGACGACATTCTAAACTATTTACCAACTGTCATGTTTCGTGGGACACCCTGTAGCTTTAGAGCTTACTATCATCTAGTTTACAAGTTCCTAGCCTATAGATGAAACAAGCGGTTCAATTTCATGATTGCATTGTTTGCAAATAGTTGCCGTGTTATTTTTAGAATTTCTACAGTCCTCGTAGATACAGGGTGTCCCACGAAACATGAAACTTGATAAATAGTTTTGAATGTCGTCTTACATATACTGTATTATGATATTAAAAGTTTTTTTTCAGTTTATTTCGTTAAAAAAATCTTTTGCTCAAATATATTTTACTTTGAAATCAATTTTACTATAATATGACTCCCATATAATATTTTTATTATTGTTTTTGGTATCAATCAACTTAACAAATTATGGAAGATGACATTCTAAACTATTTACCAACTGTCATGTTTCGTGGGAGACCCTGTTTTTCAGTACAATGTAGACGACTTTTGATGACTTCGAATCTTTCAAACAGCAAATAGACAGTAAAATTTAAACAAAGAGAATTTGTCAATAAAATTTTTTTGTAATTTACTTGTAACTTAAAAAATACTTGTTAGCGATCAAAGCTTTGTAAATAAAAAGTCGTCTTTAATGTATTGCTATTATTGCCGACCACTGTACCTAGCAGCATCATCGATTGTGTCTGGTAAGGTTTCTCCCAGGGTTTCTGGGAATAGTAAAGCCAGCATTCCAGCAACAGTTGCAGTACACCTAGTAATTAGCTATTTTAGATAAAGGAACTGGGTTAGTGCCACAAACTCTTATTTTTTAATCCCAATATTTCTGCAACCCAATGAAATGTCGTGGAAACATGCTAACTATGAATTCTATTAGATCAATAGTCTAAGTTTGAAATATCAAAAGTTTATACAGTGACCGAATTTAATGAATTGAGAAGGTGGCTGAACTCCTTACGGTCGGTTCAAATCCTCATTGATTGAATCAGTGATTCAGGATTTAAACCAGTGGTACGTAGTTCACTGTGATTAAAAGGTTGCGAACTATTTTTTAAAAACTAAGGTTAAAAACAAGCGCTATTAGTTCTAAACTGTATTCATTTAGAGACGCGAAAAAGCATAAGAGAATTAGTAAAATCAAACTCGACACGATTCTTAAAATTGATGCAACTTAACTTAACATTATCTTTGCAACCCTGGTCAGTTTAAATTTTAGATATTTAGAACTTAAACGATTTGATCTGACACCATTCAAAGTTGGAGAAATAAAGTCTGCGACATTGTTTCGCAAATATATATAGAAAAAAATCAGAGTTTGTGGCTTTAAATAAATCTTAATCGTTTTCTTAAATTAATTTTCAACAATGCATAATTTATTTTAAATGGCTGTCCTTTTCCAAGTTAACTTAATTCTTGAAAGGAGAGGTATTTGTGATTCAAAATGGTACTTTTTCAATCAGAGGCGTGTTCAAGGGGCCTCAGCCGTCCCCAGAACCAGTAAAATCTTTGGACTTTAGGGGGTTTTGAGTCCCCTCCCCCCTGTAAAGAAAATGTTAAGCCCCCCCCCCTCTGGCGGAAAAATTCCTGAATACGCCCCTCCTTTCAATCCTACTTTGCATAAATCGATGTTTTTCCATCTGTTTTCTTGTTCAACTTGGTTTAAAGCAAACCAAAAATTAAAATAAACAATGTAAATAATGGATTTAAGCATTATTGATCAGGCAAAGCTTATAAGGGTATCGCTGTGAATCGTAACGGTAACTCTTTATTTAAAAATTCACTTGATATCATGAAGTGAACAGTCCTCTAAAACAAATTATGTACTCTGTGAAGTTAATTTAAACAAATGTTTTGAATTAAGTTAGATTTGAAATGAGAATTTATGACATAAAGTAAAACTAAAATGTCAAGTTTAGATTAATAAATTAATTTCTTTTTGTTTAAAATATGTTTGACGACTTTTAAAATATGGTTATAATTCCAGGAGGGGATGGGGGCTATAGATTGGAGGTTTTACTACTAACTTAAAAATATGGTTATAATTCCAGGAGGGGATGGGGGCAATAGATTGGAGGTTTTACTCCTAACTTAAAATATGGTTATAATTCCAGGAGGGGATGGGGGCTATAGATTGAGAGGTTTTACTCCTAACTTAAAAATATGGTTATAATTCCAGGAGGGGATGGGGGCAATAGATTGGAGGTTTTACTCCTAACTTAAAAATATGGTTGTAATTCCAGGAGGGGATGGGGGCTATAGATTGGAGGTTTTACTCCTAACTTAAAAATATGGTTGTAATTCCAGGAGGGGATGGGGGCTATAGATTGGAGGTTTTACTACTAACTTAAAAATATGGTTATAACTCCAGGAGGGGATGGGGGCTATAGATTGGAGGTTTTACTACTAATTTAAAAATATGGTTATAACTCCAGGAGGGGATGGGGGCTATAGATTGGAGGTTTTACTACTAATTTAAAATATGGTTATAATTCCAGGAGGGGATGGGGGCTATAGATTGGAGGTTTTACTACTAACTTAAAAATGGCAAACACTAGCACACACATGTACATACTCTTTACTTCCACCATTGAAATTAAAAAGAAATATGCAAACTTAAAGGGAGTGACCGGCTATGTAAGGTAGTTGAATTGAGTATGTTATGTTGTGGAAAACTTCATTCGGATTCATTTGAGGCATATTAAACTTTTTTAAAGATCTGTGAATCCTGAGTTTGAGCGCAAATTCGACGTTCAAAATTTCTACTTTTGGGGTAGATACGTTTTCAGAATTAGTTTTTGAAATTATTAAATAACGACGACATAACATGTAAAAAAGTTCTACAATAAACTACAGACGAACATGTTGAGAAAATAAAAATGAATTTTATCATCGAAAATAAGTAATCTTGTTCAATTATTAGTTTCTATTTTCTCATTATTCTGGTTTCTCATTATTCACAAAGATTTTCTGCAGATTTTCTATAACTATTATTGAAAAGACGGCATTTGAAGAATTTGAAGAAATCTGCAAATAATAAGAAATTCAATGTAATAACGAAAACGAAATAATCTGAAAACGTATCCATCCCCAAAGTAGGAGTTTTAAACGTCGAATTTGCGCTCAAACTCAGGATCTGAAGATCTTTAAAAAGTTTAATATGTCTCAAATGAATCCTAAAGAAGTTTTCCAAAACACTGCATACCCAGTTCAACTACCTTACATAGTCGGTCACTCCCTTTAAATTGTGAATCGGGCATGATTAACATTGCATAAAGGGGCACTGGAAATTACGCGTACGAGGGGAGGAAGGCCAGCCACACAATTTCTCGTCCGAGCCACATTCTTCTCAGATTCTCGTCCGAGCCACCTCCGCGTACAGTCTCTTTCATTTTCATTTTTATTTCAACAATCAAAGAGCGAGTAACTGCTTCCAGAAAATACAAATTGGTCCAAATATTTTTATTATTTGATCTATAGTACTTGTAGCTCAAGAGCCCGTTAAAATGTATGTGAAAATATTTGTAGATATTTATTAGTATACTTGTTAAACAAACATAAATATTTTTTAACAATTTTTCGTAGTACATTTTCAACGTTTTTGAAACCTCCTTAGCACAATGACAATTAAAGTTAAAGGTTTAATATGATTTAAAATGTGGTGAATTGTCTCTAACTCCCGGCCCTATCTCAAAACCAAGGGTAAAATCAAAAGTGTCAAGGACAAAAGTATTTCCAACCAGGATAGGGTTATGACACAACATGGGTCATGGGTTAATTTCCAAACATTTCTCAAATCTACGTAACATTTCCCGGTCGATGAATACCAAGCAAAGAAATGATTTAAATCCTACTAGCTTATCATACTGTAGAGATTTGTAAAGCTTACCCCATAATAAATACTGGTGCTGGCTCCCAGAACTTTTTAATCAGGTCCAGCAAGAGGGCTGTTATTCCTCCAATTCTAAATAATGATTAAGTTACATGTAATCTATTTATACAGAGTTCCCACTAAGGATGAGAATTCATCATTTGCTGAATTGAATTTATTCCTATATGCAAGTCTGGAATCATATTATCAACCTAGCTACTAGACTGCAGATTACTATAGCTTCACTCTGTCTAACTGTATAGTGTACATTACCTAGCTACTAGACTACAGGTTCCTACAGCTTGACTTTATAACTGTATAGTGTATATTACCTAGCAACCAGAGTACAGGTTCCTACAGCTTGACTCCATATAACTGTAGTGGATAGTGTATATTACCTAGCTACTAGACTACAGATTCCTATAGCTTAACTCCATATAACTGTAGTGGATAGTGTATATTACCTAGCTACTAGACTACAGGTTCCTACAGCTTGACTCCATATAACTGTAGTAGATAGTGTATATTACCTAGCTACTAGACTACAGATTCCTATAGCTTAACTCCATATAACTGTAGCGGAAAGTGTATATTACCTCGCAACTAGATTACAGGTCCCTACAGCTTAACTCCATATAACTGTATTGTGTATATTAAATAGCTACTAGAGTACAGGTTCCTACAGCTTAACTCCATATAACTGTAGTGGATAGTGTATATTACCTAGCTACTAGACTACAGTTTCCTACAGCTTGACTCTGTAAAACAGTATAGTTTATATATAACCTAGCTACTAGAATTAAGGTTCTTCAAGGTTGACTCCATATAACTGTAGTGGATAGTGTATATTACCTAGCTACTAGAGTACAGGTTCCTACAGCTTGACTCCATATAACTGTATAGTGTATAACCTGGCTAATAGCTTTCAGTTTCCTACATCTTGACTTTATAACTGTATAGTGTATATAACTTGGCTACAAGACTACAGGTTCCTACAGCTTGACTTTATAACTGTATAGTGTATATAACCTGGCTACAAGACTACAGGTTCCTACAGCTTGACTTTATAACTGTATAGTGTATACAACCTGGCTACAAGACTACAGGTTCCTACAGCTTGACTCCGAATAACAGTTGGAAACAGCTCAGCTGTGTAAACATAAACAATAGCAAAGGAGGCAGCAGCACCAAATTTCCCCAGCAATGACAAAAATATCTAAATTACATTATATTTAGAATTGAATGCTTTGCCACATGAAACAACTTGTAAAATTGATTCAATGCTTCACTTCAACATAAAATTTTATTTAATTGGAAATCATTACCTCTAAGCCTTGAAGACCTGAACCTTCCAAGAATGCAATAATGATGCAGGATACACCAGAAATTATCTAAAAGCATTGACAAAAGAGTATAAGAATATTTTTGAAGTTACTTCCCTCTAATACAAAAATCCTTCTTGCAGGCCTCTACCTCTATATTCCACTACTAACCCGGCTCTAGCTAGCCTTTACCACCACCTCTATGTACTGCTTGACAATTTTTTGCCCTGGTTATATAGCTAGCTTTAAACTCTGCCTTTCACCAGAAACCTTTTTGACATGGTTAGAGCTAGCTTGTACCTCTATCTACAACCAGAAACCTTATTGACCCGGCTCTAGCTAGCTACTAACCGCTGGAAACCCTCTTGACTCAACTCTATAGTTATCCCGCACTGATATATACATACAGGAACTTTCTTGACCTGGCTTTAGCCAGCTTCTTTCTCTTTCTATTAAAGAAACCTTCTTAACCAAGTTCAGCTCACCTGACCTCTACCAGGAACCTTTTACCAAATTTAGCCTACCTCTACCTCCATCGACACCCAGAAATCTCTTTAATTATATTCAGCTCACCTCTATCTTTATCTACAGTTTATAGAAACCTCCTTAATTATATTTAGCTCATCTTAACCTCTGTCAACTAGAGGAACCTTTTTGTTAAATTCACCTCTACATCTTTCTACTACCAGAAATTTGTTTAACCAAGTTCTGCTTACTTCTGCCTATATCTACTACAGGAAACCATTTTAACTAATTTCAGCTCACTTTTACCCCCGTCCCTAATACCGGTAACCTTATTGACCCAGCTCTAGATAGCCATCTACTGCTGGAAACCCTCTTGACCCAGCTCTATAGGTTTCCTGTACAAATATATACTTCAAGAAACCTTTTTGACCTGCCTTTAGCTAGCCTCTGCCTCTATCTAATACCAGAAACCTCCTTCTCCTTGCTAGCTATCCAGTACCTGGCAGAAGGATAGAATTGGTCTTCTCCCCCAAATATCCATGAGAAAGATACAAAATATGTAGCTTGGGATTTCAATCAGAACACTAAAAAAGTTTATCAGTTATAAGAAGGGCTGGGTATATTTTTATCCAGTCAGCACTTAGCATACATGGTGTCCCACGAAACATGACAGTATGCAGGACGACTTGAATGTCGTCTTGATTTTTGATATAATTTGCTGCGTTTATTTGTCAACCTAATTTTAGAAGTAAATTTCTAGAGATAATAATCACAAAATTTCCCTTGTCCTGGCATTTCCAAAATGTGGTCTGCCTTTTTTGTGCTTTCAATATTGCCCGAGATATGAAGAATTTCGTTCAGATTTCGACAATTTTGCTTTTATTTAAAAAAATTGAAATCTGAACCAAACTCTTTATATCTCCGGTAATATTGAAAGCACAAAAAACGCAGACCACTTTTTGGAAATGCCAGGGCTAGGAGAATTATGTGATAATTGTTTCAAGAATCATACATGTTAAAGTAGATAGAAGACTAAATAAATAAATTCAAATACCAAAGACGACTTTCAAGTCGTCTTGCTATTGTCATGTTTCGTGGGACACCCTGTAGGTTATCTAGGGCATTGATCTGGATGGTTCATTCCTCATTAGTTCGTTGATATAAAGCAGTTTGCTCCCTGTTAATCAATTTATTTATCTCTCAAAAACTAGTTTAACCTGAGAAAGAAGTTTCCATAAGCATCGCCAGCAAAGGATGATGTTGATGCTGATGTCAATCCGTAGTAGCACATAGTAACACTAAACCACTAACAAAACATAATCAGAGGAGATAAATGAGATCATCATAGAAATATGAACCAATTACCTTGAATGAATGGACTGCAAATGCATCATTTTATGCTTTTGTGTTCATCTGGAAAGCCTTCATAATTCAAAGATAAACAAATACTTACAGGACAGGTTGGCTTGCTTGTTCACAACACTGTAAACTCCAGAGCCAGAAAAATATCATTTAAATCTCAAATTTCCTGTTTTGGGTATAAACATTTTTGTTGATTTACATTCAGCATTAGAAAATAGAAAGAGAATATAAAACTATCCATATAAAATCATAATGTCTTGAAACATATACTAGTTTCTATAAAATTCAAAAATATGTGAAACCCTGTTTCCGATACTGGGTTTTATGACAATACTTGTCTTAAGTTTTGGGCTCAGTTCATTTGAGGTAAGATAATTCCAGGCAGCTGTTCAGTGTACATATAGACTTTAGATGACTATTTGGAACAGTACACCAAGAAAATTAATCCAATCCAGTGAGAAAAACAAGACCATATCATAACTTTCCATGTAGCATTTTCTGTAATATTGATTTGCAGACCATTCTATCTCTACAGGTATAGAACGATATTGTAAACCAATTTAAAACAATTAACATTAATGAATTCAAAAAAATGTAGGCAATGGAAACTGTCAAAAGTTTTGGTTGAATAGATAGGACAAATTTTACAGTTCCATAATGTAAACCAAATATTTTACGGTTTTGTATTTTGGATTGATACAAATTGGAATTTTGCTTTCAGGGTTATTTTTTTAATTCTAGTAAATTCCATTTCCAAAATAAATTTCTGTTCTGTAAAATGCAAATTCTAGTTACAAGGTTGATATGCACCATGCAAAATATGTTATGATTCTTTTACCTGGAAGGACATATTAAGAGTTCTGTTTAGCATAACCCTAGTGCTAAAGAGATCTAGAATTGTCGTCTTCTTTGTTTTCTTTGTAGAAATAGGTTTATCATCGTTTGGAGCTAAGTGCTAAATTAAGAAAAACAAAATAGAATTATTTCAAGCTTTTGCCAATTCTTAAAGTGACTGTTTTAAGACGATAATTTTGTACGGTACAAATTGATCTATCAACATTTTTGTGAAGGAACAAAATTTTGTAAAAGATTTTTTCGTTTAGAAAAAAAAAGAATGAGGACGAACAACTTGGATCGATCAAAGAAAGGAAGAATTGTCGTTTTTTAAAAACAAACTTATACAAAAGATTTTGACAAAATGGTTGTTTTCAAGTGAAGAAAAGACTTTTGGGGAAAAACTTTTCAAAAAACGTTTTTTTTACTGAACAAACCATTTTTTCGGCAAATTTTTAATAAAACTTTAGATTTTACCGAACAAACAATTTTACAAAACGAAATAAATGAAAAATTGCCAAAATTTGTGACAACGAAAAAAATCATTTTTTTTCAAAAAATTTTACAAACGGGTTGTTTAGGAATATTAAACAAATGATAGAAAAGTCTAAAGCGCTACTCTCTATGTCTCACTAGAGACTTAAAGATGCTAGATTTTTGAATGAACTCGATTTTAGAGTGACTTTAAATAGTGATATTATATTTACAATAAATGCATCTACCTGTAAAATATGTTCTGGACACTTTCTTCCATTTTCTTCGGCAACCTTTCTTTAATATTAGAAATTACTGAAGTATAATTGGTTTAATTGAAAATAATTCAGTTGGCTAAAGTCAGAACAAGAAAAATGTAATATGAGGTGACAGCATTTATGTAAGAAGGAAGTATATTTATGTTTTTACCAAGCAAATAGTTAAATATTATGGTAACTTATTAAATAACCTATCAATCATCTGCTAAATCTGTATCCTTATATTCATCTGATTTTTTAAAGTCAAATTTTGGGTCTTTAAGTTGTCTTCCTACTCTCATTGTAAATTGTTTACAAATTATGATAAAGGAAACAATTGTTTTCACCTAATGATTGATTTTGCCTGATCAATCTTGTTATGAGCTACCAGCCATCTTACTGATTCAGGTACACACCAGTAAACTGTTAGAAGTACTGAAAGTACACAATAGTAATTACAATTATTGATGGGACATAATTTAACAAAATTTATGGGTTTTTACCTTTTAAAAGATTCAACAAAAATCTAAGTTAAGTTCAACATTTTGAAATATTTTATTCTAATTACATTCTTACACTATGCCAAATTAAGACCCTGAGAAAATATATGCAAAAAAAAACATTCATAGAGACGCCACATATTAAAATAATATATTTTCTGAGAGATATAAACGTATATTTTATTTAGACTTGATCAGCAAAGGTTTATGGGGTCCGCTTTGAATCTTCTGAAATTACATTGACATGCCCTATAAGACTAATAATTATGGCTTACATGCCATTGGTAGATATGCAACTATCTGAAGAATCTTCCAATCTCTGATCAGATAAGCTTCGAGGCCAAGAACAGCTTCACCAAGAGCAAACGGTATCTCTATAGCGATTCCCATCAGCATAGTGAACTTAATCAAAAATATTAGAAATTTAAACTGTTTAACAAAAATTCTCATCATTTCATATACAAAATTGTATTTTTATTGTTTTACTTGTCTGTTTGTTTGTGTGTGTCCAAGTAAGGTAAAAATTCCAACCTCAGGGAAGAATTTTGATGGGGGCTGGGGGATCTAAATCTTTGTTTAGCCTGGGGTGGGGGGGGCCTATCCTAGAAAAAGGCCCTAGAGATCGGTATAGGGTTAAAATAATATTCAAAGCCCAATTTTTCAAGGCCAGCTATTGAAAAATATTGCACAGATAACTTTAATGTTTGGGTGCTAGGGAGGGGTTAATAAAAATGCATAAAAAAGGTCAGAAAAATTAGAAAAATATTTTTGTTTTGTTTTTAACAAATATCTTATATATACATGTCTCTAAATCCATTTTGCAAGGGCCTTTCAAAAATATATCTTTAGATCTGTAGCTTTAGTCACAAAAAAGATTTAAAATCTTTGAACTAATTTAAGTGACATACCTTATATCCTACATGTTCTACCCCAATCACGAAGCAAACCATGAAGGAACCCACTCCACCCATACCTTTAGGAATATTTGTATAAAAAAGAAAACATTTTATTTTATTTATTTTTGCAAAAGAATCGATTTAAATAATTGTTAAAATTGAAATTAAGATTCAATATTCATGAGAAAACAATGTTCACAAAAGTTGCAGAAAAAAACGAGTTAGAAAAAAAATGTTCACCGGTTAAAAATCTTAGCACTCCAAATCCATGATAGCTTGAAGCCCCAGAACAGAAAGCGCTGGACAAAGAAGAAAAAATGATTATTTGATCAAAAGAAATTTAGCTTTATTTTAAGAAGGGGAATTTTAACCATTTTTTATTGAGATTACAATTATTATAAAGGTTCAAATCAATCTACTTATAAATACTAAAAAAATATAGATTCTAGATCTGGTTTTAATTAGTTTGCTTATTGTGCAGTAAGAATAATACATTTTTAAATGAGAAGAAGATACGTCTGAACTACTAAATTTTATCATGGAATTTCTTATTCTTGCATCTCGGATTTGCAGTTTTAGATAATTTGAGAAATGACCTAAATATTATAGTTATATTTACCCAAAAAATCCAGCCATCGAAACCCAGAGAATAGCCAGCATCAGGGTTTTAATTCTTAATCAATAATTTGAGATAATTTTGTTGTTACAGTAAAGCAATGGTACCCAACAAGAGAGTTCTCTGCACAAGGTTTTGCAAAAAACAAGTTCTCAAAATAAAAGGTATGTGGAAAAAAGAGAATTTGACATTTGTGTCTTGTTCCAGTATGGTTTATTACTAAAACATCCTCGAAAATTATTACTTTGATATTTTTCCTGAGACCTTAATGACACTGGTAGACCCCACACTAATTCTGTTAAAAAGTCCCAGGAATACAAAACACAGGATTTTATTTCCAGTGACATTTTTTGGACTTGGATAAATTTCAGGTTTTCTAAATCAAAAACCCTTTTCTCCTTTTTTTTATTAATTAGTTTCAAATAAACTACCTTCCTACCTTCCAAAAGTGTCTGATAGAAATCCAAATATGAATGATCCAAATAGCATTCCTAGCATGTATAGAGCACTGTAGTATGGACGAATATAAGATCTAAAAAAAATAAAAGTAAAATTTATTTTTAAAAAAGTTTTATACTAGATGGAAATAATTTGTTTAATTAGAGCTTGTTTTGAAATTAAAATCAACCCTGCATGAAAATTCCTGGGTTATTTTTTTATACTTTTTTTGTGGAATTGAGAATAGCTCAATAGTTTTCATTTCTTTTAATCTGTATATATACTTTGCTTGTCTGTTAGGAATTATTTGTTTTTGTGTTTGTATCCAATAAACGTCAACATGGCTGAACAGAATATGCCCGCATTTAACCCTATTCCTGGGGGTCAATTTGACCCCCCCACTACAGTTTTTTTTACATTACTCAAAAAGTATTGGTCTGAGGCTGTTGAAGTTTTCTGACTTTTCCTACATACCCAAAGCCCTCCCTTTAGGCCTAAAACCGGGCTTTAATATTAACTGCCTGAGTCATCAGGCACACTGCATGAATGACTGCTTTTTCCTGTAACAAACTAAATCTTTGTTTTGACCCCACTTCCACTTGTCAGATTTTGATAAAATTTAGCTTTTTGGAAAGCCTTTGACATAAAGAAACGAATTGCACAAGTTTCGCGAAAAAAAATTGCAAATTTTTTGCAAACAACCTGTCAAAGGAAATTTGCACATTTTGAGTTTTTCTTAATTAAAAATCAGGTTATTTATCCCTATCCCTGCTGGGGTACTTGAAAACCAGGATATGCTGAGGGGGGTCAATTTGACCCCCTCCCCCCCTCTAAATCCCATGTTTTATGTCCAAATATGACAAATGATACATCATTAGAAAGCTCTTGTGCTCTGCTTTTAGAATCTGCAAAAAAAATTGCAAATTTTCAAAAATTGGATTTTTTTTTCGCAAAATCCATTTATATATTAAAAATCTTTGCAAAAGAATTTCTCCAAAAATAAAAAAATATACAATTTTGAAAAGCCCTTGACCATGCCATTTCAAATATGCAAAAAATTTTGCCAAATTTTAAATAACCTGATTTTTAATCAAGAAAAACTAAAAATGTGCAAATTTATTTTGACAGGTTGTTTGCAAAAAATTTGCAATTTTCTTTTCGCAAAACTTAAGCAATCCGTTTCCTTATGTCATAGGCTTTCCAAAAAGCTAAATTTTATCAAAATCTGACAGGTGAAAGTGGGTCAAAACAAAGATTTAGTTTGTTACAGGCAAAAGCAGTCATTCATGCAGTGTGCCTAAGGACTCAGGCAGTTAGTATTAAAGCCCGGTTTTAGGCCTAAAGGGAGGGCTTTGGGTATGTAAGAAAAGTCAGAAAATTTCAACAGCCTCAGACCAATACTTTTTGAGTTATGTAAAAAAAATACAGGGGGAGGTCAAATTGACCCCCCCCCGCAGCAGGAATAGGGTTAAAATTTTGCCAAATATTTTGCATATTTGAGATGGCATGGTCAAGGGCTTTTCAAAAATGTATATATCTTTTTTATTTTTTGGACAAATTTTTTTATGCAAACATTTTTACTGGATTTTGCGATATTAAATTCAATTTTTGCAAAATTGCAAATTTGTTTGCAGATTCTAAAAGTAGAGCACAAGAGTTTTCCAATGATGTATCATTTGTCATATTTAGACATCAAACATGGGATTTAGAGGGGGGGGGGCAAATTACCCCCCCCCCAGCATATCCTGGTTTTCAAGTACCCCAGCAGAGATAGGGTTAAAACAACTCAAACGACCCCAGGAAAGGTTTGTCAAAGTTGAACAATATTGTCCGGAAAAAAATCTCGACAATCTATATTTTGAAAATGCGCACATTTAATTAGAAAAATCCGCCAAAATTTTAGAATATTAGAAAATGGACACTTTTAGATCAACAGTTTAAAGCTAAAATTGTTAACAGGAAATGGGCCACGACTCACGAGGCGTCCTAAAATACTGTTAAAGTCCTGTAAGCTTACCAATAGTTTTCCAAAAAAAAATAGTCAATAAGCATTGAATGTACCCATCTAGACTTGAATAAAAATGTCAAAAAATTAAGTCAATCTTTTTAATTTAATGTTGATATGTTGCTAACATTGCAATAAGGATTCAGAGATTGAAACCTTGGGCGTGGAATAACGCTAATCTACAACACGTTATCTTTAATAAGAGGTAAGTGTTTAATCCCCCAATTTTAGCTATTGTTGCAGGATACAACCACCAATTAATATTCAAGAGGTATTATAGGACTGATATTATAATATAGGACTGATCAAGATATGGAAAGATTCTTGAACCACTCAAAAGTTTGGACCTCTGGTAGGTTAAATCAAATAAATCTAAGTTAGGCCGCTGAACTATCTAGAGTCGTTTCAAATACGTTTCTGTAGTTCTGAAGTGTAGTCATCGTCTATAATGGACATGGAAAAATCCTGAATCATCGATTAAAGATATGTATGGTTGAACTCCGTCTCCAGAGTTCAGACCTGCTTCAAATTCATTAAACTGTAACAGTGACAACTGACCTATCACAGACAAACTGGTATTCCTCGACCAGAGTACTGCGCATGATTGCACGATCAAATATCAGCTGATTTATGTCACTGCTGTTTATCTCAATACTCTATCATAAACAGTTATTAATCAGCTTGGGATAAACATCAACTTGCTATTTTATTTATAGATGGGAAAAATTTCAATTATAAATGGGAAAATTTTGAATTATAAGTGGGAAAAATTTGAATTATAAATAAGAAAAATTTGAATTATGAAAGGGAAAAAATTGAATTATGAATGGAAAAATTTGAATTATGAATGGGAAAAATTTCAATTATAGATGGGAAAAAATTTAAATATAAATGGGAAAAATTTAAATTATAAATTGTTTAATTTCAATTATAATGGGAAAAATTATAATTATAAATAGGAAAAATTTGAGTTATGAATGGGAAAAGTTTCAATTATAGATGGGAAAGTTTTGAAATATGAATGGGAAAAATTTCAATTATAAATGGGAAGAATTTTAATCAGAGATGGGAAAAATTTGAATTATGAATGGGAAAAATTCGAATTATAAATAGGAAAAATTTGAATTATGAATGGAAAAAATTTGAATTATGAATGGGAAAAATTTGAATTATAAATGGGAAAAATTTATATTATAAATGGGAAAATATCAACAAATTAAACAAACTTTTTGTCTTAGAAATAAAAAAGAAAAAATATGAAGATACTATATAATTTTTTGTAAAAGCTTTTTCATACTATTTTCATATTCTGTGTATGAAATACATTTTCAATGAATAATAGCTCAGAATCTGGGACACATTAGACAGGATATTCCAAACTATGAATTTTTCAATAAACCAAATAGTAAAATAGTAAAAGTTTGAATTATTAGCATAGAGAATAGAATATATATTAGAGGGGAAATTAAAGAATCTCTCGGTATGAATTTTTTCAGTCCCTTTCAGCCTGAAAGGGAATTCAAAGTGTACAAAATAATGTAAATGTTCACAAATTATATGCAATAGAGTACATTCATACAGTATGTTCCATAGACTATTCATTTCAATTTCGAATTTTTTTAACTGTTAAATAAACTTTATAATGAATTAGGTGAATAAAAAACATCATTTGATTTATAGTTATAACGGAAAATCATCGTTTGTAAAGTGGAAGGCATAGAGTCTATGTGAAATGATCATTGGTCAATTATGAAACCAGCCTATTTCATAATTTGGTTTTCTTTTAACAATAATTTTAGATTTTCTATAAAATGATATTCCAGGGCCCAAAAGGTTATATAGCATAAATATGTGAAGTACACCTGCAGTATGGAAACAGTACAACAAAATGGCCGTTTTACACTGTTTTCTAGTAAATTCCTCTCTATATATATATATTCTATTCTCTATGATTATAGGAATTAAATAATTTAGGAATAAAAAAGAAAAACAAACCTTTATTTTCCAATTACCTTATTTGTATAATATACACCAACACAGTTCCCTTGAGCATCCAGTTCTACACTTGGGATCCTTAAATTGTTAAGCTTTCATTGTTTGAATGTCAAGTTCATGAAATCATTTCATCTTTGAATGTCAAGTTCATTAAATCATTTCATTTGATGTCAAGTTCATGAAATCATTTCATTTGATGTCAAGCTCATGAAATCATTTCATTTGATGTCAAGTTCATGAAATCATTTCATTTGATGTCAAGTTCATGAAAGCATTTTATTGTTTTATGTCAAGTTCATGAAATCATTCCATTTGATGTCAAGTTCATGAAATCATTTCATTTAATGTCAAGTTCATGAAATCATTTCATTGCTTAATGTCAAGTTCATGAATTCATTTCATTTTTTGATGTCAAGTTCATGAAATAATTTCATTTGATGTCAAGTTCATGAAATCATTTCATTTGATGTCAAGTTCATGAAAGCACTACATTTGATGTCAAGTTCATGACATTATTTCATCTTTTAATTTTTAATTTTAAGTTGTCCAAAGCCTTGTCTATGATATTATATGTTGTCTTAACTCTTGTCTATAACGGTACTAGATGTCTTATCCCTTGCCCTTAATATTACGAGGTGTCCTAACCCTTGTCTTTAACATTACAAGAGGTCCTAACCCTTGTCTTTAATATTACAAAGTGTTCTAACCTTTGTCTATAAGTAGGTGTTCTAACCCCTTGTCAAGGTTTCCTAGCCCTTGTATTTAACATTACATGTTGTCTTAACCCTTGTCAATAATATTACGAGGTGTCCTAACCCTCGTCTTAAATATTACAAGAAGTGTTCTAACCTTTGTCTATAAGTAGGTGTTCTAACCCCTTGTCAAGGTTTCCTAGCCCTTGTATTTAACATTACATGTTGTCTTAACCCTTGTCAATAATATTACGAGGTGTCCTAACCCTCGTCTTAAATATTACAAGGTGTCCTAACCCATGTTTATAATCAGGTGTTCTAACCCTTTTCTCTAATATTACAAGGTGTCCCAACCCTTTTCTATAATATAACAAGGTGTCCCAACCCTTGTCTATAATAGTAAAAGGTGTCCCAACCCTTCTCTATAATAGTACAAGGTGTCCCAACCCTTCTCTATAATAGTACAAGGTGTCTCAACCCTTCTCTATAATATAACAAGGTGTCCCAACCCTTTTCAATAATATTAGAAAGTGTTCCAACCATCGTCTATATTATCGACGCAAGGTTGTCCTAATCCATGTTTTTGATATTAAAAGTTATGACCACATGCTACCTAAGTGTCGTTATGACTATGATAATTATCTAATTATTGAATTCAATTTAGATCAATTTTTTATAACTTTAAACATGCTTTTTCTCAGCCCAATCAATAAATAAGCCATAAAATACTATATCTAAGCAGATTTAATTCGACCGTGGCATTGTCATATTTCACAAGAGCTTTAGGTCGTCTTTAAATCTCATCCTTTATATGTAATCCTGTACCTGCAATCCTGATCTCTTAATCTCAAAGCTATATCATCATGGTCATTGTTCAGCCAAGGGGGAAGAGTTAAACTGAACACAGTGTTTAAAAACAAAGCAAAGGAATTGACATGCTATCATCATGTTCATTGTTCAGCCAAGGGGGAAGAGTTAAACTGAACAAAATGTTTAAAAACAAAGCAAAGGAATTGACAAGTTATATCATCATGTTCATTGTTCAGCCAAGGGGGAAGAGTTAAACTGAACACAATGTTTAAAAACAAAGCAAAGGAATTG